>NW_006921499.1:0-104529 GCF_000392275.1 Phaeoacremonium minimum UCRPA7 | reverse complement strand
GACAACGTCAAGATGTTGAATATACACTCACGGTTCTTTACAGGCCCTTATATTCAAAGAAGTGGCTGACTTCATCAAGTCCAAGGTGTGTTGCTTTAGAGTCTTGTGTTTTGCTGGACACCTCTAGCTACAAGAATCAGCATAAGCAATGACGAGAACTTCAATCGCTTATTGAACGAACAGCTTGACTGCTCCTCCGAAGTCATTACCTATGGATATGGAACCGCTGGTGGAAAACGGCTGCCCAGAGCCTTAGCAGACCATCTGAACGAGTTCTTCAATCCGAATACGCCTCTTGTGGGCGATGATATTGTTTTTACTGCCGGCGCAACCTTTCTACACAGCGCTTTGGCTTTTAGCGTGGGCGATCCAGGTGATGGCATTCTGCTCAGCCGCCCTTGCTATGGCCGATTTGAGATCGACTTTGGATTTGAGTCAGGACTGCGCGCTGTCTGGGCTGATACCCAAGTCGAGACACGCTTTGATCCAGATGCTGTCGAGACATTTGAGAAAACCCTCGCAAAGGCAAATGCAGCAGGTGTAACAATCAAAGCATTGCTCATTGTAAACCCCCATAATCCCCTGGTAAGAATCGGCCATTGAGTAGCCATAAGCCTTGTTGACTGAGAGTAGGTAAATGCTATCCGAAAGAAACATTGTTGGCTTTGATGAAGTTCTGTCAAAAGCATAGGATTCACCTAATCAGTGACGAGATTTATGGCCTGTCAGTCTTTGAGTCTAATGAACCAGGCACTGTTCCGTTTACGTCCATCCTTTCAATCAATCCCGAGGGCTTGATTGACCCAGATCTTCTCCATGTAATTTACGGAATGGCAAAGGCTTACGGCTGTCCAGGCCTAAGACTTGGTGCGCTAATTACCCACAGCAGACCGATGCTCAAAGCGGTTCGCAGCGTGGCTCGCTTTCATAACACCTCTGGACTCTCTGTCGCCGCGGCAATTACCATGCTTGAGGACCATGACTGGTGTCGAACATTCATAGCACAGATGCGCCAAAGCCTCGGCGCAGCACACAAGTTCGTCACGAGCGGTCTGCGAGAGATTGGTGTGGATTACCTCTTAGGAAGCAACGCTGGTCGCTACGTCTGGATTGATCTATCAGCGTATCTTCCGCCTGGGTATTCCGGCCTTAGCGATCACGAGAGAGAAATGAAGCTGGGCGACAGATTACTGAAGGGAGACACCCTTTTGCAGCCGCTTGAGGAGCATGCCTGGAGACCTGGATGGTTTCGTTTGGTCTACACCGACCAGCCTGAAGTTATACGCGAAGGTCTGAGAAGGTGAGCTGTCCAGGAAAAGGGGTGTGCCCGTCTGGGTCCTAGAATTTGTTGCGGCTAATGATCTCAGACTAGGGAACATCCTAAGAGACATCAACTGGTAAGTGAACTGCGGAACATTAGCTTCAGAGAGGGTTACTGGCCTTTAAAAGACGGATTAGTATATCATGAGCATGCCATAGCTCTCAAATATCATAGCCAGTTATCAAATTGCACCAGGTGGCTTGGAGGACTGAGAAAATAAGTAGTAGGTCTTTCCGACGGATGGAACCTGGAGTGTAGCTCTCTGATCAGGAATTTGCATCAGGTAGTACACAATCCAACTGAAGCTGCACGAGCTCATGCTTTTATTAGAAGTGAAGGAAGAATTACATCACTAGGGTTGCACTACAGGATATGGCTGATTCATCGGGATTGTTGCTATATTCATCGAATCTTCAGCCTGAATACCGAGGACCTGGTAAATTCCGAACTAGATAAAGTCGCAGTCTCATAAATTTCAGTATAAGATTGCAACATGTTCTTTGTGAAATACACTCTTGACGCTGGACGTTCTCGAAAAAATGAAATTGGTCGTGGTATCAGCCTGTGTTTTCGCAATGGTTTCAAGCGGGTTGAGTCAATATGACCCAAGGTCCCCTGACTTCAACCTCACAAGCATTTATTTGACTGTTGATACCAAAGGAGTAGCTCGGTAGGAGCATAGCATCGTCAGCTTTATAAAATTTTACACTGACAATTGAATAGTATGAGGGCAAATATTCAGTTCACAACTGATCACTATGCTCCTAACTGTACCGGTGGTGCTTTCGGCATGCCTGGGATATTATCAAGAGTTGGAGGTGCATGCAGCGGCGCTTGGTCCGATCCCGCTTCGACTGTCACATGGGCGGTTTGTGGCCGAGACGATGACGGCGTGGACATCAGTGTTGATACACGTTATTTAGCATGTAAGCGACCCTTGGCATCCGACATCCCAAGTACTTGGCGCTGTTCGGTGGTTTTACTTTTCTTACACCGAGTACGAAGCCTCTATGTCTACATACGCTGATTCTCAATCTTCAAGGGTCGGGCCGATGTGAAGAGAGCTGTCACCAGAATGGCACTTATCACGGACCGCCACAGACAATAGAGCGCGTCCCAACAGCTCAAGGAGAGATATTGGTATATAGAGGGCCTCGAGATATAAGCATTACACCGAACTTATACCATGAGTGGCCGGACAGTCCCTCATAGCCGACTGTCCGAAAAGGACGTGTCCGACAAATGTAAACATATCTTAGCGAATAGAAACCAATCACGAACTGCGAAGTGAATTTGCCCATGACGGAGATATTTGATTGACGCATAAAGATGACCAATCACTGGTACTGGGTTATGACGAGCAAGGACAGTCTTTCAAAGAACGAACATGGTGAAGAAGCTTTCCGACCGTGAAGCTTGCGTGGTCGACAGTAGGCGGTAGGTCTGATGCACCCGAACACTCCGACCCCACTCGGCAGTCCAGGGGACCATTAGCGCTCCCGATCAGTGGAGGAGTGTCCTGGCATGCATAACCAAGGCCAATGAGACGCTACGTTTTAATCAGCCGGGCTGTTTCCACCACTGAAGCTCTGGCATGACGAGCTCGCAAGATTCAAGCTTCTGGACGAATCGTACCACCTCAGCCGATCTGCTCTGTGAGCGGGAGTCTGGCAACTTACCCGGGTACTTCTTC
Organism: Phaeoacremonium minimum UCRPA7; assembly: GCF_000392275.1. Taxonomy (NCBI): domain Eukaryota; kingdom Fungi; phylum Ascomycota; class Sordariomycetes; order Togniniales; family Togniniaceae; genus Phaeoacremonium; species Phaeoacremonium minimum. The sequence goes on along the minus strand of NW_006921499.1, from coordinate 101,515 downwards.
ATATATCTATCTGGTTCCTATTAAACCCTCTCCACTCTTTCTTTTTTCCTCTCCGAAATGGCTGGCCTTCGGTTGTCTTTCCTTCTCGCTATACCGACGATTCTCGTTGCTCTCTTCTTGACTAAATCGCCATTCATGATGACTACCACGGCGCCCTCCGAAACGAAGCCCTGGGCAGATGGCCCAATGAAGCTGGTCACGACTCCGCAGTATGCAACCAAGAAGGTAAGCATAACAACTCGGTGCTTCTATACTCAACGCGTTAATATAGGGTGTGATCCAGACCGACCTCTTCACGACCGGCGCAACACACATGGCTTTGCTACACAACTCCATTCTCCGAGGCTACAATTCGATCTACCTTCAAGCTCCCCACGTCCAAGAAGCCGACAAAGCCGCCTTTATTGGCTACAGCCTGACTTGGTTCAAGTTCGTCAAGTCACATCATGATGACGAGGAGGAGACGCTCTTCACGAAAGTCGAGGAGCTGCTGAATGACAAGGAAGTCTTTGCAGACACACATAAAGAGCATGGTATGTTGAACTGGCCACGGCATGCTGAATCAACACATGTTTCGTGTTTATTAACGCATCATCTTGGGTTACAGAGGCGTTTTTGGCTGGCCTCGGCGAGTTCAATACCTACCTGACCTCCCTCGCTTCGCCATCCGACTTCTCAGCTACGGAGCTCCGCCGCATAATGGATGGCTTCCACGCCGCTTTCGAAAGCCACTTCCACAGCGAGATCAGCACGATCTCGAAGCTTGCGGAGCACCCGAACGCGCCCAAGCCCGACACACCCGAGGCAGCGGCGGCGAGCAACACGTTCAAGGCGTGGGGCAAGAGCACCGTCACCAAAGCCGGAACGGCGGACGTCGTGCCGTTCTTCCTGTTGAACCTCGACGGGACGACAGAGGAGGGCACTTGGGCCAATTGGCCTCCAATGCCCGGCCCGATTCGCTGGGGCCTGGTGAACATAGCTGGTCTCTTCCACTCGTCCTGGTGGAAGTTTGCGAGCTGCGATGGGGCTGGTCAGCCTAAGGAGCTCTACGCTCTTCAATTTCCTCAGGTGAAGGCCTGAGATGTATCACGAGAATATGGTTAATGGCAGAGTGACCCGCCCTTATCCACTGGGCTTTTCTTGTATTTGGTGGAATTTTGGAGTCTTGGATGTAATGAACGAGATACCAATATGACTTGATATGACTGCCAAAAGGTCCAGATCTCCCACTTGTTCTCTTTTAGTCAGAACCAGGAGTGTTCTGCTCACGCCGGTTCTGAGAATCTCCGGACTTGTTGACTACGGCCAGTGGTCTTTGGGCATTGATGTGAACAAAGCAAGGACTGTTATTAATAGCATATTCCCGTCTCAATAAATCCCTAGCTGGATTTAGCTGACGGATTGTTCCTCAAAGGAGAGCTCCTAATGTCCAGCACACCCACCGCGCAGGTAGCCACAGCACAAACTGCCTCTACCATGACGCCGACAGCAACCGTGGCCGACATGGATTGAATGAAAGGAGGGCAAATGGAGTGCAAGATCTCGGTAGGCAGCTCTGACTGGTTATAATGCGCGACTCACATATTTACTCTAACAACCGCAGATGCTGGGGAACTGGTCATCTGTCGGCGTCTGCTTCATCTCGCCGAACTGGCAGATCACATCGGCGGGCATGATGGCAGCTTCCTGCATTGGCGTTGTGTTTCTTGTCGTCGTCCCTGAAATTTTCCGGCGCACAAGCAAAGAGTTCGATCGATGGATCATCTTGCAGCATCAAGCACGCGTCAAAGTGGAGGGTGGTTATCTAGTATGCCGAGACGCTCCCGGGTCGGAGCAAAGCGACAAGGCAAGCCGACTTTGGTAGCGGCCCCGCAGCGGCCGCCGACGCCGTCGTCGCGAGTCCGACTCCTCCGTGCCGGCCGAATCTTTGGCAGCAAGCTGTGAGGGCAGCGCTACATACAGTGCAGTTCACGCTGGCGTATTTCATTATGCTGTGAGCGGCTTCTCATCTATTCCAAACCATCACGAGCATATGCTGACTATGCGCTGTTCCGACCAGCAATGTATTACAATGGGTACATAATCATCTCGATTGTCGTCGGCGCATACATCGCGGCATTTGTCTTTCAGTGGGAAACTCTTGCTAGCGGGCGGCAGAGTACAAAGACGGGTGTCGTCTCTGAGCCTACTGTGTTTTGAGGTTGGGCATACTCGTCGACATCTCACCTAGGACGCACTTGTTGTTGTGCATCGAGTAATAGATGTCAGGAATATCGAAGCGCATGCCGAGGTCTGCTCTCAATTGATCCATTGATTACTATCCATCAGATATGACAGGTTCATCGCTTCCGAAGCATCCACGGATATGACAGCGGAACTCATTGGCCGATGGTGCATGTTAAAGACGATGAGGATGCGATGTAATGCGATGCTCACGTAAACCACAGCAGCCTGAGATCTACCTCAGGCTTCACCAATTGCCCTGTCATGAATTCTACTGTAACTGGGCGTATGCCACGCGCGCTGTGTACTTTGGCGGAGCCTCTGAATCAGGTTTAGCGGTAGTGCCTCGCCACCAACTGCATCCAGTACTGAATCCCATTTGGGGCTGCACATCTTCATTGAATCGCATTTTCCACACTGTTGTATCACATCATTTCTCTTGACTTTAACACCGTCCCAAATCTCAACACATGATTTCTTCCAAATGAGAACATGATACAGACTTTATGTAGTATTTGAATATTGTTGTATAAATTTTCTAGACCATCTGGTGTCCGGTGCAGAACTAGAACACGATCTCACGTTGCAGGCAAATCGCAGGTACGACGGCCATCATTCTGGATTTCTAAGCACACAGGGAGACTGCACAATCCAGTCAGGCGCGATGGCGAGCAAGCCTCGAAGCTCTGAGGGCTGTTGGACATGCCGCCTGCGTCGCAAGAAGTGCGACGAGGTCCGCCCGGTGTGCATGGCATGCGACGCTCTCGAGATATCATGTCTCTACAGCGAGATCAAACCAGAATGGATGGACGGCGCCGAGGGCCAGAAGGTCAAGGCCGATGAATTGAAAGCCGAGGTGAAGCGCAAGGCCGCATTCCGCCGTGAGAGGAAATATCTCCAATCGATCGAGAACGGCATCGAGGACCTGAGCATGACCAACGGCTCCGAGTTCGATATGAGCTCTAGCATAAACGTCAGCGACGAGGCTCATGGCCGGCGCTTCTCTTCTCAGACTGCCACCATCAATAGCACGTCCCCAGCATCAAGTAACGAGTCGGCCAATACATCTCAGCCGTCGAGTATTAGCATGCAACCTGCGTCAGCATTGAGCGATTTCACTTTTCCATTTGTCAACGGCACAATCGCGTCCGCTATGACCGCTGGATTGCCCTACCAGTCATCCAGTTGTCTGTCTCTCAACTTCGAAAGGGAGCTTAACTCTGTCATGATGTATCTTGACTATGTATTTCCTTTTCAATTTCCATTTTACCGACCTCCTCTCCTCCAGAGCGGACGAGGTTGGCTACTTGTGCTGCTACTCAGAGACAGGACGTTGTTCCACATAAGTCTCAGCTTGGCAAGCTACTACTTCAGCGTTGTCCTATCCAACACGACAACGGAGCATGACTCTTGCAAGGTCTCAAACCTTCAGGAGCTGGTTAAACAGCAAGACCTTGCGCTCAAGGAGATGCAGAAGGACATGGATGAGATCAACCGGCGAGGCATCAGGGGCTATTTACAGGAAAGTGCTCGCGTCATGGAGAGCATGATCCAGCTGCTCTGTTTCGAAGTTGCCATTGGCCAAACCGGAAACTGGCAGATGCACCTTGAGGCTGCCATGATCTTGTTTGAGCAGATCAACGAATCACACGCTGCACCTGGCTCTGATGGGACCTTTTGCTGGTCCTCGATCCTAGAACAGCTGGCTTCTGACGCGATGCGCCCCACGCCCGAGTTCAATGGAAATCATCCTTGGAACTCGGACCAGGCTGCTATCCGATTCTTCACGTCGTACATGCTGTATGCAGATATCATCGCTAGCACCGCGCTCGAAGAGGCGCCTCGCTTGCAGAAATGGCATCCTCTTCTGTTACAGCCCCAGTCTCCGGAAATCAGTGCCCTCCATGGAGAAAATCACGATCGAGTCATCCCGGCTCTCAATCTCGAGGAGTTCATCGGCGTACAGAACCCCACGCTGATACTTATCGGCCGGATATCGGAGCTTGCCGCCTGGAAGAAGGAAATGAAGCAAGCGGGCCAGTTGTCAGTCGTCGAGCTTGTCAGCCGAGCAACACAGATTGAGACAGATCTGCGGAGGTATGTCACATGCATCGACGCAGGTGCCGGCTTCCTGGACATAAATACAATCAATCTCTGCGCCTCCTCAGGCACTCCTGAAACTATGACTGTCGCCCCCAATCCACTTGATGTCCTCGGGCAGTACCAGCACGGACAGATGAATAATTTCACCACACTATGGGTCACGCGTATCTGGGCACAAGCGGCGTTGACATATTTGTCGGTGGTGGTCTCAGGCTGGCAACCTGGTAGTCCGGAGATTCGTGAGAGTGTGGGAAACACGATCAGTCTCCTATCACACCTCCCGACTACGGCGTGCCTACGCACTGCAGTGTGGCCTTTCTGCATTGCTGGCTGTTTGGCGATGCCTGAGCAAGAGCACGTGTTCCGCGATATGGTTGGCGGTATGGGCTCACTAGAGATCTTTGGGACTATCAAGGAAGCACTGGCGATCATGGAGAATGTCTGGGCGAACAGAGTACACATCGAAAAGGCTGCCGACAGCTGGGACTTTGCGGCCAGCTTGAGGAGTCTCGGCCGGAGTGCATTGTTGGTCTAAACAGACTTGACATGCTTGGCTGCCGTGCAAAGTACTTAGTTGCCGGCTTTGACTGCCCGAAGATCTCTGCGACAGGACAGGTTCGCCTGTGAGGCTTAGAGGGAAACCCGTGTATCTCCTCAGCAGATGTCACTATCAAGCAATAAAGTAGGTTGAGGACGTGGAAATCCTGTGTACACTTTTTTTTGTATTGTGTGTGGTCCAATCTAATTTTTAATAGTTCCGTCCCAAACCCAACCAAGACCAAAGAGATTCGTCCATTTTTTGAGATATTTGATCATTATGCCTGCGAATGAGGCCAGTCTATTAGATTACTCTTCCAGTCAATGTACTTCACCAATCAAGCTTAGCGGAACTGCAAACGTTTCCATATCAAACGAGGGTGGCTGCATCATCGTCACTCTGTTTCTCTCGTCGGCTGCTCGGGAACGGCTGTTTGCGTCCCCTAACAGTGTCCATGCGCACGAGACCAAGGTCCCACCAGCCTTCGATGCGCTCAAGAATGGTCTTACGCTTCGTTTTCGACCGTGCCAAAGTTCTCTCTTCCGGCAGGCCTGGAGTCGGCGGGAGGACCTCAATGGTCGGGTTCTCCGGCGGCAGGGGCGACCCAGCTGGGATCGGCCACAGGCTGCGCCGTACTTCTTGGAATCGCGATCGCTTCGTTACAGCCGCGGTCAACGGCTGAGGATTGGGCGCTGCGACGGGAGGAGGGGGAGATAGCGGAGTTGTCGAGAGGGCGATGGGAATCGTGCCACGGTTGTCATCGATACCAACTCCATTACCACTAACCAGGGTGTTGTTTACGTGCACCATGGTCCGGGTGCCGAGTGAGGTCTGCGAGGTCCTCTTCGCCAGCCGGGCCGCCGGTGGTGCACGTAACGATCTGTCAGTGTCGGGCAATGATGGTGGATAAGGTAGTGATGATGTAGTGGCCGGCCCCGTCCCTTCGAAGTTGCTACTGCTATCTAGACCTCCTCCTCGTCGCGGCGCCCCGAATCCCTATGCGTCGTAGCGCGGTCCACCTGCCGGAGTAGCAGGACGGCTGTACAGCGGAGGCACATAGCTGCCGGACTCGCTGGGTGGCGGTGGAAAGCTGGCGGAATCAGACCACGCCTTAGGCGCCATCTCGAAGTCAGCCTCTGCTGCTGCTGCCGCCGTGGCACGCCTCTTGCCGAGGAACAGGAAGCCGGCCGCGATGGCACTGATAGCGAACAGTACGCAGAGGGCAATCATGAGACCCCAGACAGCCATGATCTCGTAACAGGTGGTCTGCTCGCCGCCAACGAAGAAGACATAGCTGACGGCACCATTGTTCTTGGTAGTCAGCGGCACTGCTAGGTAGCTGTTCTGCTTGGCGTGCTTGGGAAGCTCCGAGCATGTTGTGTAGGAGAGTGGCTGGCCTAGCACGACTGCGATGACAATGAAGGGAATGAGGAAGAGAAGGTCTACCACGGCCGTCACGATATATGGGATATGGGTGTCATGATAGGCCGTGAACGAGAGAAGTGTCCATAGGACGGAAATGCATGTCTGAAATCATGTTAGCAAGATGAGGAGAGACTCGTCGCAAATAAATGAACCATACAATAACGAGCGTTGCGACCAGCTCTTGGGGGGCCTTTTGCTTGACTCGAGCAATGAGGGAGATGAAGTTGGCTACCAGGCCGAGTACAGCAACAAGAGAAACGAATTGAAGTGGCCGAGCGCCGACAAAGGCGTAGCCATAGTATCCATGGTCCTTAATTCCCATGTTTACTGCAGGTGGTCTGTTATAGTCGTAAAATGATTGAAATGATCAAAGTACAGATCAACTGGTTGTTCTTCGAAAGATACGGTCGTGAGGTGACAAAAGTCGTCTTGGTCGTTACGTAGATTGGCAGGAATAGAATTACCCTTACTGCTTGAAGTGAAGGAAAGCAGAAAGAAAAGGAAATCGCCGATAACCCAAGAAAAGAGAGAGATATAGGAAATAAAAAACCCCAAGGAAAAGGACTGTAGTTTTCGTTGAATGAATGAGAGTCTTGCTGAAAACCCAACTTTCTGTAGGGCGAAGATCTTTGGCCTTATATGTCTTATTCACACCAACCTATTCATAGCAGTCCTTGCTTTCCATTGTCACACAGCGACCAACTATATCTGATACTCACAATGACGGCTTCTTTGTTGGCCTACCGGGCGCCTGCTGGAGAATGAGACAGAGCCAGTCGGTCTAGGGTGTTACCTTGTACTAGTAGCCTGAGAAAAGAATAGGCCACGGTGAGGCACCCAATCAACACTCGAACCAAGCCGTCGTACCTGGCATACGCCGGCTTGATACATGGCGGTTAAACAAGCGAGCAGCCGCGATGTTCCAGGCAAAGTATTTTGGTATCCTCGTCTGTTTAGCTTGAGCGATGGGGTGCTTCTCATATCGTAGGGCTGGGCTGTGGTTCTCGCCATGCGAGGCGTGCAGCCAACCAGCTTACAGCGCTGGCTCCAGCGCCGCGGCAGCAGAAACGACGCTAAAGACCTCGGCCACCCAAGACGGCCATGATTGGATCAGCGCTCATCTCGAGATTCACACATGTCTTTCCACTCTGGGCCTGCTAAGCGCGGCCGTCCGCTGATTCATGCGGCTGGATGAGACGGCTGCCATCGAGATCGGAAGATTCTTGGTAGACGCGATGGTTTCTACTGTCGCGCAAACGGGGCTGGCGTCTTGCGTGAAACGTCCCAACCGCAACTGAGACCAGGTCGTTGGGATCTTGGCCGGCCAGAGTTGAGATGAGCAGGATAGCGCCGCGGCTGCTTGGATTGCTTCCGGACGAGTGATTGCTCTATTATCCCACAGTGCTATCCCAAATGATCCTGGCCTGGCTGGCCGTCCTTGTGGGTTGGAGCGTTTGACTCTGAGCTTTGACGCATGGCAGTGCTGCTGGGCGGTTGCATGGAAAACAAGTACGATGACATCTGTAGATGGAACCACTATACGTCATGATCAGTGTAGTTGGCAGTTTTCTTTGCTCATGTGAAGTTGAAGTCACATGTTTTCTCGTCTTCATGTGTCTGGGTCGAAATGTACGCTTATGATTTGCAATTTTGTATACGCCCCTACGCCTGCCTGCCTACCAACAGACATCTAGCCGTGAATGCCGTCACTTCAACTACGTAGCAATTTATACATTGTAGCGTCATTTTAGTTCAACCAAGAAGATCATCTAAGCCATTGCTGCCAGTCAAGCCTCCTTGTGCGTTTCCAGGCTTTGTGGCCGAGCCAGCGGCTGGTGCTCCCCAGATCCCGGCGCTGCTCTTTTCCTTGGCCAACTGGCCGAGGGCTGGTCCGGCAGTTGGTGTGCTGGTCTTCTTAATGCCGCCGCTTGCACTGGCCCACAGGGCTCCAAAAGCATCACCGCCGCTGGAAGCGGGCTTAACAGCGCCCCCGGCCGGGGCTGCTGGCTTGAGAGAGCCCATGCCTGACAATGAGGCAGATGATGACTGTGGTACTGGAACAGACTGGAAGTAGTTCGGAGCCGAAGTTTGAAAGCCAGCAGGCTTATGAGCTTGGGCTGCAGGAGATGATAGATTAGATGTGAGAGGCGTGCTGAAAGCGGAATAGTTGGCCGCTGGTGTAGCGTTGGAGCTTGCTGGAGGAGAAATAGATGACAGGCCGACCATGTCGCTCAAGTTCGCCTGCTTCGGTGCAGATACAGGTGCGGGGGCAGCAAACTGAGCACCCGATGCGTTTGATGTAATCATCGGCGCGATAGGGCTGGCAAATGATGCCTGCGGAGCAACCGGCTGTGCTGCAGGAGTTGCGGACTGGAAGTCATCGAACTCGTCATCGTCTGCGCTACTCGATAGAGCAGCCAAGCCTGAGCCGCTAGAAGGAGCCGCGGCAGGTGCGGCAGTTGAGGCAGATGGGACTGGATCGTCAAAAGAGAACAAATCAACCTCTGGCTCTTTCTTCTTTGATGGCTCGGCAGTAGTTCTCTTGACGCCCACTCTCTCCGTCCGCTCCGAGCGAGTGCTCTTAGGTGCTGGAGCCGGTTTCTCGCCCTCATCAAACTCGTCATATTCCTCGAATTTGTCCGCGCGGCTACTGGTATCCCGGAAGTCGCTTGTCTGGCCCCCAAAGCCGCCACCATCGCCGTAAACACCACCGGAGTATCCGCCGTAGTTTGCGCTGCTTCCACCGGCACCAGCAGACTCGCTGCCAAAACCACCGTAACGGCCGCCACTGCCACCCGAAAAGCCACCTCCAAGGCTTGCTCCGCCCTCGACACCCGTATATTTGGCCTTGTTGGCGCGGGCCTTCTTCCGTTCGGCGCGGATTCGCTCGACGTCGCTAAGCAGCTCGGTAAGCTCCTTGGCTCGGTTCCGGACGTTTACGCCCTGGTCTTTGCCATTCTGATCGATAAAATGGAATTGGCGGAGCATCTTTAGTAGTGTCAGGTGGGATCGTGCATCATCGATAACGCGCTCGGAACCGTGTTTGATGAGGAATTCGAGAAGCTGGAGGGCTTTGTAGATTTGCCGCCACTCTTCGGCAGCCTTTTCTGTGAACCGTCGATAGATCATGGGCATGATCTCATTGAGGGTTTGACTTTGGAGAGTTAGATTGGGCAATCGATAGGCCGAATGATGAGAACTTACTAGTTGAACGTGCCATTCGCGATCTCCTGCATCAGTGTTGACGACGCTCCCCAAGGCTCATTATTCGTCGCCTCTCGCACCTATAAATCACTGATTAACATTGTGGGCACATCGTGATCAGCAATGACTGAGCTTTACCTTCGCTTCCATCTCGGTATAGTTCATCACCGCTAAACAACATTCGTCAGCCCCCGACCGATTCGCCTTGCGCACCTTCGTCTTACGTACCATTTTGGACTTTCCGGACTCCCGCCTTGAGATCATACAAGGTCAGGTTGGAGACCTGTTCCTTTAGGTTGTCGAAATTCATCTTTTCGAATTGACGATGATAGTCGCCGAGAGACGGATAGACACGAAGCTCTTTTGAAGCTCCTGGGTTGTCAACCTGGGGCTTCTTGAACGGTTTCACGACCTATTTACTGAGGACACCAGAGCCCAAATGGCCTATGCGATCGGGCTAGCGATCTAACACCGCCAAGAGCTCCCCTTTCTAGCGAGGCCCACAAACAAAGTCCGTGACAAAGCACGTGATTTTGCTATCAGACAAGACAAAACCAAGGTTGATGCAGGAATGTTGAATATTTCCATTCCATGTAGCAATCAAATATAACGGCATATTACTCGTTAAGATAATGTAAACTCGACTTCACCTTAAAGCCTCGAGGTGTGGTGGTTGTTAAGATTATTCCTGCAGCAGAAGTGATAGGATCCAAGCGAGACAGCAGGTCCAGAGCCTGAGGCAGCAACGTCTGAGAGCTGGCCTCCTTAGAAAACTTTCCAGCTGTCATATCCCGACTCTCATCAAGAGCAGACTCCTCCCAAGCATCTCATCTCATCTTGTTCTTATAAGCTGTATTGTATCTTCTCTTTTTGTCTCTGTACTCTAGACTCTTTCCAAAGGATTTCTTTACTTCAAGGTACGTTCGTTCTTACTCTACAGTGTCATTTACCTATGCGACCCGGAGCTTCGGTGCCCCTGAGAAGTCAATTGCTCCTCTTACCGAAAGGCACCTTGGAAAACTTGGCCAGATATCTTCTTCATTATGAAGAGTACTTGCCAATCATCACTCTCCCGTTGCTGCTCTGGACGGTGTAGCTTCTAGGGGGCTGTGCCGAGACAACCCGCAGCACACCGTCATCGTCTGTCTCCGATCTCAAAACCGGCTTCGCTACTCACACCGGCCCATCAACAATCGTCGATCCCATGCTCACCCATCTCCCGTCCCAATGCCCTCAATTGGCAAGGAACGTGTTGAGCGGGGTTCGGATCAGTGGCTGAGCTGGAGTTGGGCGGGCTTTGGAGTCGGACAAGATGCATGCGTGAGCTTGGTGCGGGATTGTTCTCATTGGCAACCATCTGTTGTCTTTGCATGGATTCCATGGCCGTCAAGTACCTGTCACAGCTCCTCCCTGCGCAGTCCCCACGCAACGCGGCGGTACCATGCGGGAGGTTGGTGGTGGGTGTGTGCAAGGTGGCTGTCCAATTCATTTCAATTGATGCACTCCATCCATCTGGCTGCTTACGAAATCCAGTCAGTCACTACTGGCTATCGGGAATTGCCATGGTGGATGGTGCCTTTTGAGGTGAATGTGTGCAGCTTTCTTGGTGGCCACAAAGTACCTTCCATTCACTGAGCTCAGATCTCGGGACGGGAGCGGGCAGAAGGGGAAGGGAGCTTCCCTCGTTCCTGCCTTGCCTTAGGCACTTGCTACTGTAAGCTAAGGGAGCTCTCAGTGGAAACAAAGGCTGGAACAGTGGAGCTCTCAGCACGCTTTTGCGCTTCATCCGAAAGGGGAGACAGCGACCCAGCAACGGGTCCCGCCCAGCACGTGACTCCGGGTCTCCGCTCTTTGTCGTGTCGCAGGCTGTCATTGGGTAATTGAGCGCTAACATCATTGCCCCTCTCTTCCGCAGATGGCCACCTTCAGACCAAGCATCCTGCGACCCCTCCTACCCCGCCATAACTGCTTCGTTTCAGCAGCCCCTCGGTCTTCTTTCCTACATCTTCTCCCAACTCCCGCAAAGCCAGCTGCTGCTTCTCCTTTCCAATCATCCACGAACCGAATCTCATCCAGAGCATTCTCATCAACATCGCCCATCATGTCTAAAGTGTGAGTGCCATCTCCTCCTCTTCCTCATCATCTCCTCATCATCATGAGGTCATGGCTTCACGATAGCAGCTCTTGCTAACCTCCAACCACAGCTTCTTCGACCTGGAGTGGGAGGGTCCCGTCCTCGACGCTGGTGGCAGACCTACCCGCGAGGTCAAGGGTAAGCATCAATCCAATTCCATCACTCCGTAGCATCCCCCATCCCCTCCGCCATCAGCATTGCATCTCTCCCACCTTCCTCCTCAGTTGGGATTCCTTCGTCATCACCGTTTACGCTTTGCTTTTACCCCGCCCCGCACAAAAATTTTCATCATGGCATGACACTTCAGCCCCGCGTCTCTCCTGGATGAAGCTTTGTTCTAACACTCGATGTCTATAGTCCAGCAGGGCCGTGTCACTTTCGACCTCTACGACAGCATCGTCCCCAAGACCACCCGAAACTTCCGTGAGCTCTGCACTGGCAAGCCCGGCTTCGGCTACAAGGGCTCCTCCTTCCACCGCATCATCCCCGAGTTCATGCTCCAGGGTGGTGACTTCACCCGTGGCAACGTATGATATTCCCCAATTTCTGAAATGCATCAATTGCGCACCATGCTAATACGCGACATAGGGCACCGGTGGCAAGTCCATCTACGGCGAGAAGTTCGCTGATGAGAACTTCGAGAAGAAGCACACTAAGCCCGGTCTGTTGTCCATGGCCAACGCCGGCCCCAACACGTAAGTTCCCAGTTGCCATTCCTCTGAGAGCTATTATTTCCATATTTCGCCGATTACTTGCCTCCGCCATATCATCGACTTGATTGCTAACATTGTTCCTACAGCAACGGGTCCCAATTCTTCATCACCACCGTCCCCACTTCCTGGTTGGACGGCCGCCACGTCGTTTTCGGCGAGGTTTCCGATGATGAGGGTCTGAGAATTGTCAAGGCCATCGAGGCCACCGGCTCCGCCAGCGGTGCCGTCAAGTACAGCAAGAAGCCCACCATTGTCAACTCTGGTGAGCTGTAAATGCGGGGTCATCGATTGCTTGCCTTTCCTTGGTACACTTCTACCAATGCTGCGAACGAAAAATCTCGGAGGATTTACGGGCTCGTGTTGCGTGCGCTCTGATACTCTACCATAGCTAGATAGCAACCATGGTCAAAAAGGATCTCGTCTTTTACCATATGATCCTGTATATATGCTTGTGAATCATGAATACCTCCGCCCTAAAGTTTTTTGAACGCCTCAAGCTCAACCAAGCATTATCGATGTCCTTAACTCACAACCCGTTTTAGAGACGGCAGTAAAGAGCATGAAATCTACTAGTCAGCGTGGTCTTATTCATGTCATCTTACACTACAGACTACTACTTCAGCTCTCAACCATAGTTGTCTCTAGACCACTTTTTCGCTTTCTAAATTCAGGTTACGCCTTCCGGAACGCCTTTTCCAGGTATCAATACAAAGTAGGTATCAGCATGAGTTGCATGGCCTCCCGTCACAGCTCGGAGCAAATCTCCTGTTCGCAAAGGTTGCTGAGCAAGTCCGTCACGCGCAAATTCCGTATTTGCGCAATGCATCAGTCCAAGCCTAGCCAGCGCTCGAAATAGACGCAATTACTAGGGCTCACTGGCCCTCCCTCTTCACATAGATCGAAGACCGGACACCGTCCACAAGGTGCCTCGGTCAGGCCATTTTGGCTCGGTGCAGCGCCCATCTCTCTGGGTAGATCCAAGTCGTCCTCATCACCCTCATTTCGCATGAACTGGGTCAACGGTATCGGGTTGACCTTGGCTGCTTTGACTGTCCGATAGCCACGGCGTTTGCCGACCTGGATCGGCTCAACAAGGTTGTCCCATACCAGCACATCGACTAATTGCTGGACATCCCCCTCTGATAGTGTAGTATTGCTCGTGATGCCGTGGGATGATATCAGCTCGGCGATCTGGCGTACTGTGGGGTAATTGTTGAAACCCGCGGGCAGGGGCACCAATGTCTTCTTCTTGACATCTTTCTTCGACGCATGGGTCGGTCTAGCATCATCTGTGGAGATTTCCTCGGCGGCGCGCTTCTTCCCCTTTGCATCCGCTTTATCTCCCTTCAGCACGCCTTTCTTTGGCTGCTTCTCTTTGTGTTCCCGGTGCACACTCGTGTACGTGCTCCTCTGTGTAATGTAATCGAAAATGACCTTGGTCAGCTCCGAGATGAACGCCTCGTCCAGATCCGAGTCCGTGTACCACGGCCCGCCCGTTGCACGATCGCTTGGCCGCAGGCCCGCCTTGATGTACATCTTCTTGTTGGGGTGCTCCACGCTCTTCATATCCTTAATATAACCTTTAGACTCGAGGAACTTCAACGCTTGCTTGAGCACGCTGTCGTGCATGCCGAGGCGGGCCTTGACGGTGCGCGACCAAATGCCGTCGGCGCCGGCCTCGTCCACCATGGCGTACACCATCGACTGCTCCTGCGTCAGGTTGCGGTAGCGCCCGGCGTCCTCGGCAGAGCGCCACTTCCACGCCAGGTTGCCGCCGGGCAGGCTGACGACGATGAGCAGCCGCTCCGCCGTCAGTGCCTGGATCACCTTCATGAGCGTCTCGCCGCTGTTGTTGGGGATGATGCCGAAATCGAGGATGTCGCGCTGCGTGTACAGCTTTGTCTCGGGCCCGCCGGCCACGCACGAGTCGTAGATCGAGTCTTTGATCAGCTGGAACTTGGAGCGGTCCTCGCTCTCCAGCGACGGAGAGGAGTGTACCGTGGCCATAGTGGTTATCGTTGAGGTTTCGCGGCTAGAGGAAATTTATTGTCGAGAGGGAACCGTTTTGTCGCAATGAGTCAACCGTATATGCAGCAACAGATGCTACCCTCTCAGCGGCGTTCAACTGCGGGCAGGTGGGTGGTGAGGAAAGAGAGTGAATTGGAGATTCACATGAGTAAGATCAGTATTCGCTCTCGCATGTCCGCGGGCTGCTGAATGCAGGAGTTCGCAGGTGGGCGCTGATTGTCGTTGCAGATATCTTGAAGTTGAGAGTCGTAACCAACCAAGCGTCTAAACTTTTTTGCGGCTTTCGAAAAATGACTGTACCCCGCGAAATACTGCCGGTTGCTATGCCGCCATCTATAGTTTAGTGCACTCTCACCGCCTGATGCGGCCCGTTACCCCTGTTCAATTGCACTAATTTCCAGGGATCTGAACCCCTAGCGCAACCTGCTCAACAACACCCATCCGTTTAGTATTCGCCTGCTTATTTTACTGCGACAGCACACTGACAAGGTCGCCATTCACAACTCACCAGCTGTACCGCATGTCATTTCATCATGTTAATGTGATGTAATCAGGTATTGAATATCACTTAAATTATTGAGAGCGACGAAAATGCAACAATTTTGTAAGATCAGCGAGCGTTCTCCAATTTTCTCTATTTACCCTAAAGATGAAAGATTGAGGTAATATCTCGTCCAAAGGTCTAAAATGTTCCCCCAAACCCAAGGAAAATCTGAACAAAGTTTAGTGGTGGCTGTTTCTTAGTCTAGTAGACTGTTGCCGGACGTTGGTATCATTAGAGAAAAATGTTATCAGATGTGATTCGTCGCACATCCTCGACATAAAGTCCTTCCTTGTCATGACGTTCCTTTTAAAGCAAGTTCTTATTTTTTTCTCTTTTTTTTCCCTTGTAGAGAGTAGAACAAAGAGAGACTGCTCCTCCTGAAGACATCCAGCTATATATGTCTAGAAGAGTGACCTGGTGGTAAAACATGTCTAGGGGGTTAGTACTGGTTTATAAATCTTTCGTCCTTCTCAATACGTTCGCACAGCTTTATGTTTTCTTCAAAGTTCGAATTCATATCTTCACAGTTTTGAACGCTAGGATAGGCCACCACATAATCTTGGTCGGACTATGAGGGTTTTACAGTCGGTCAAAATAAATAAACGAAATTTTACTTCATTTTTAGATGACTGCAATATATATAAGGCACGGTCCAGATTTGTTTTCGTTTATCGTAATGTGAAAACCTCACAAACCATAAGGAGTCCGATCCCTTAGCTAAAGTTGAGTGGCATGGCACTATTACCCAAATAGTCTTTTCATTGGATCATTTGCCATGCCTAGATAGCTTCACCTAAACAGACATCATAATTGCTTCGTCCATCACAGCATCTCTCCCGCGAACTCTTTTTGGTAGATCAATCGTTCACATAACATTCCGAACGGCGAAACGGCGAAGACAGCAGTATGTTAGCTTTGTTGATTGGCCGCAAACATGACTGAATGTTTCACTGAAAGTCAAAGTTTGATCAAGTGGGGGACTCTGGAGATCGAAGTCTGAAACTGTAAGCGGCAGTCCTGTCCGAGAAGAAAATTGATATTGAGTGGCATCGCAAGAAATGGAGGTTTGGTCGCTGATTCAGGGACAAACACAAGAAAAACTGACAAGATAAGATGAGGAAAACGTTGCTCCAGGGAGTATTTGAGCTTGTTTTGTTCGGGGGCTAGGGTATCCACTGTCTGCACAGCCGACATCTCTTTCGCTAGGAATTGCAGACGACTGTTAAATCTAGCGGATTTATCTCTATTTTCGAATTCATTGTTTATTTATTGCCAACGAGTATCATATTGTCAGCTTATCGAAAAACAGAGCCGGGAGGACTTGTGAGCTTTGAACTTACGCTAACAACTAAAAGGACAAGAGCTTAGTAAATCGGAGTCTTTGTTTGACTGTCAATACCATCACAATACCAGCCTTTCTTCTGCTTCAATCTATGCCCGTCACAGCAACATGAGGGTGACGTATTCCTAGTGCCGCTGTGCCAGTCGGCAAATTCCATTGCTTGATGTTGGTAGAGTGGTTCTAGACCGACTTGGGTTCGCTTCGGTGGGCACTAGACAGGGGTGTCAGCACTTTGCATACGCTACATATAAGCTCCTCGATCCCCAATTTGACTACACTGAAGAAGCTCGCCTACAACCACATGTGCGTGGATCACTCCAACAACCGCTTTTTGCTTCAGATAGCCGAACATGGTGTCTCAGTTATCGGAATTATGGGATCCCACAGATGACTGGACTGGCATAGCTAGCGCAGCAGAGCGGAGAAAGCGACAGAATCGTCTGAGCCAGAGGTTAAAGCGTCGGTGCTGACACCCCCAGCCCTATCACCAGCTATCTAACACCTTTTTGTCGTAGGGAAAAAGAAGCACGCTCAACGCATGGCTACTCTCGAGAATCTAGACAAACCGCCAACAGGATTATTGGCGATAGCGACATCTAAGCGGGAAGAGCTTTCTCCATCGAGAGGTTCAAGGTGTGCTCGAGGCGCGCCCCTTATGAACAGTGACCCCAGCTTGCTAGGGGTTCATCTCATACGTTGCCACAAGACCCGCGAAAAAGCAATCGAGTTTGTTCAAAATGCACTTGTGCGTCACAGCCTTGATATTCGGCGACAAAATGACCTACCGACATTATCACGCCTAAATCTCCTGAATGCGCTTGCATACAACGCTACCCTCTTAGGTATCTGCTTTGAAGAGATGTATCTCGGCGACTGCATCTCTCCTTTCAATTTGATTGGCCCTGTCGCTCCGGTAGCGTTTGGTCATCCCAACACTGCGCCGGGGGCCCTTCGTCCCACGATCATGCAAAAGGCGGTCATTCATCATCCATGGATCGATCTTGTCCCAATCCCAGGTATTAGAGATAACATTCTTCTAGGCCTGCAGACAGAAATGATAGATGAAGAGGACTTGTGCCGCGATTTTAGTGAGCTTGCTCAGCCAGAAGACAGCGATGGCATATCAGCTCCCGCGTCCGTTTGGGGATCGTCCTGGGACCCCGCAAGCTGGGAGATGAGTCCTCGCTTCTTGAGAAAGTGGGGTTGGCTGATGAGAGGATGCCCTGAGGCTTTAGATGCTACAAATTTCTGGCGGGAGAAGAGAGGGGAGATGAGGATTGAGCTTGAGATTGGTTGATTAGGTCAGGTACCTCGATATAAATGTAATATGTATGACTTAGTCTATGCCCGTTTAGAAAATGTAGTTCGATTAGAAATGTAGTTTGATATTGATAGGCCATGACCAAGCGTATTATACTCTAGCTGGTTGATCCATATTTCGGGTTTTCGGGGAATTTAGTGCGGCTACTGTGGTCGTCTGACATCCCTGTCAGGCTTTGCTAGTGACTTGGAAGTTATACATACACTTAGGAGAGGTCTGCTTGAAATTGAATGAGTGGGATTACAGGAAATTTATGACTTCGTGTATAGCTCTCTGAGCCGGAGTTGGAGCTAAGGTATGGGCGGAAGCACTATAAAAGGACCCTATAGTAGCCCTCATCGGACAGCTGTCGTCCTTCATAAGCATCTAACTCCATCTAACAACAATCTCTGGGACTTTATATTGACTCATTTCGCCCTTGCCGTGTGCTGCATCATGTCTGCTCGCGATTTATTTAAACCATGTCCGCAGCCTAAGACGGAATTAGGCCGGTATCGCATCCTCTCTAGCACAGCCGGCGTTCTTGTTTCGCCGCTCGTATTGGGTGGCATGTCTTTTGGCACAGCCTGGGCAGAGGGTATGGGCTCTGTCGACGAGCAGCAAGCTTTTAAATTGCTCGACGCTTATAATGATGCCGGCGGAAATTTCATAGATACTTCGAATCACTTCCAGAGTGAGCAATCAGAACAATTCATTGGCAAGTGGATGTCTGCTCGCGGAAATCGCGATCTCATGTTTGTTGCGACAAAGTTCACCAGTAAGCATTTCTTGAAGTTCATTTGGTCCATGGAAACCTGCATATTTCTGCTATCTAGATCAAGTATTCCTTTCAATACTGTGGAAGATGCATTCAGGAATTCCTCTAGGCGGCTCTACTTACAGCAAAGTTGTCCCGCAATATGGCTACTAACTTCGAATGTTTTTAGTGAATTACCGGTCATGGGAGCTAGGACCAGGAAGGAGTGTTAATTATTCAGGCAATTCGAAGAAGTCACTGTGTATCTCTGTCAACGACTCTCTCAGGAAATTACAGAGTACTTATATCGATCTTCTTTATGTCCATTTGTGGGACTGGACTACCTCGATCGAGGAGATAATGGATGCGCTCCACATTCTTGTCGAACAAGGCAAAGTGCTCTACCTTGGAATCTCGAATACGCCTGCATGGGTAGTATCGGCTGCTAATACATATGCCCGAGCCCACGGCAAGACTCCGTTTTCTGTCTATCAAGGCAACTGGAACATGATACGCCGGGACTTCGAACATGACATTATTCCTATGGCTCGTCACTTTGGAATGGCTCTTTGCCCTTGGGGAATTTTTGCATCAGGAAAGTTGCAATCCAAGAAGCAGATCGAAGACCGCAAGCAAGCAGGGGAGACACTTCGACCCATGTACACAACAGAACAGAACGAGATCGAACGCAATGCGAGCGACGCCCTTGAAAAGGTTGCCAGTGAACATGGAATAGACAGTGTTCAGCAAATTGCCATCGCTTATGTGATGCGCAAGGCGAGGAATGTCTTCCCACTTATCGGAGGACGAACGGTTGAACAGCTGAATGACAATATCAAGGCTCTAAGTATCCGCTTGACAGACGAACAACTAAAGTACCTTGACAGTATAAAGCCTCTGGAGGTTGTATTTCCGATAAATATTATTGGGGATGATCCTAGGGAGACAGGCATGTCGTCGATGGGACATGCAACCTTCGCTCAGATGGCGTGGCAGAGATTTCCGAAGCCCACGGGATATGAGTGAGGCGGTGTGCAGCTACGTGCTGGGTATAGAGTTGTCATTTATGCAGGAAGCAAACGAGTTCGACGACTTTTTAAAGAGTCTATAATCGCCATTGGTCGTATATAGTTTTGTATCAGACTATAATGACGTGCGTTCGTAGCTAAAACGGATAAGTGTAGAGCAAATAATAATGATATAAATCTATCAACAATTATTAATAGTTATAAAGTGATATCTTACCAAAATCTATTTACGATATCATAGCTACTCGTTCTATTCCCGTTCTTTCTTGATATGCTTCGTTTGAGATCTTCTTTTCTAGTCATGTCTCTTAGGCTCTATCAAAGTGTGCATAGGCCCATCATTTCATTTTTGACACTTCTATGTGCGAATCAATCCATTAATTACCTTGCCTACTACTGGCTTCAACGTCAAGCAAGCAAGCAATTGAGCAAACATATGATTTTCTATACAAAATCCTTCGACCACAAGGCTCCAGAACCTCGAACTCCTCCCTCCCATCAGTCTCAGGTTCGCGCTGTCCTCAAGCATTTCGCTATCACAATTGATTATAGAGATCGCCTTTAAATGCCCTATATCCCTCTCCAAAGGCTATTTCTAAAGACTGTTACTATATACTCCTACCTTACAAGCCAGCCTTCTCTACTTTGCTCTGCTTTACTCTGTTTTACTCAAGGAAATGCAAACTTTAGTCAAGCCAATAAAAATGAAATTGAAATAAGAATAAACAAACTATTGTTTGAAAGGAAAAGAGGCTACAATCATTGAAATAAACATATGATATATCCCCATCCTAAGGTAGGAGAAGTCACGGTTGAGGTCACGGGACTTTGGTTTCTGATAGTGTGGGTGGTCGCGAGCTTCGCGTCTTGTGAATCTTTGACGACATACAACAAAGCGACAAAAGGCAGCGAAACCTGTTAAAAGCATACAATTCGACTTCGACTTCGACACAGCCCAGCCAGCCGGAACAAGATGGTGATGGCATCAGGAAATCATCTGGCGGATGTGGATGCAGATACGTGGGATTCAACAGATGTGAAATACTCAGAATACTCGAGCGTCCAAGTCCAAGCGAGAGCCTTGGAAAGCGACTCGCCTTCTTGCATCTGGCGAGAAAATGAGCAGAACGTCTCTCACCACTACCACTGTCATCATCCAGTTCTTCTATTCCAGTTGTTAGTAATAACCCCAGCTACTTCACACCGTCGGCCTTAATCAAGGTACAGGATAAGAGTAGGCAGCATTCCCCTCTAAAGCCTGAACTCACTCTCCCGTCGAGGGCACAAAGTGTCGACCTCATCGCCAATACTGATAGCGAGGTCGCCACCGGCAGTAGCAGTAGCAATATCAATATCAACATCAACGTTCATCCTCAGGCATCTAGCTCGGTGTTGAGCTCTAAGCGTCTCCGCGTCCCTGCCTCCGAACTAGCAGAGGAAACAGACTCTGCATTACTGCCCGTCGCATCCTCCATAAACCTGCGAGAGCCTGACCTTGCTTCTCTGGTCGAATTGCTGAGAGGATACCGCGACTTTCACAATCTCAATCCTTCACCATTTGCCAATCCTTCCACGCCTATCTTGGTCTCCCCGGAATGCTTGCTCAAGTTATTTCAAGAGCTCGAGTCGCGTCATCCGTCGCTGGATTACTATGTCCAAAATAAACTACGGTATGCTCTTTTACTCCATACCTTCGTCTTCCCATCCTTCTCTCAGCGTTCAGTGCCCTGCTGACACCCCTCCAATCATAATGCCCGCCACCGCCTCGAGTCCTTGATATTTCCCGATTATTTGCCTTGGGGACCTAGCTTATGGGTTGACCAAGTGATTTTCAGATACGACTATGATCCAGGTCCTGGCTTGCTCCATATTCGAATGACTGCTCCGGTGCATGCCGGTTTCTGTTCTGGGCTGGCGGATGAGATCATGGTCAAACTGCGGGTTATAGCCGAGTCCTCTCGCGATGCGGTTCCAGAGCGAGCCCGAGATTTTGCCAGCAGCATCGCCGACATGTCAACATCTCGTATTCGATATGACAAAGATCGTAACGGCGTCGATGTCAAAGCGGCTGCACAGATCAAGGCGCAACGGCAACCCGACGGCCAGTTCCAAAGCCCCAACACAAAATACCCGGCGCTAATCTTCGAGGTCGCCTTCTCACAGAATCCAGGCAATTTTGCAAAGATTGCAGAGGGTTATATGGAACGCTCGGGCGTCAACACCAAGACCTTCATCGGCATCAATATTGACTATAAATCTCGATACCCCTCGACTTTATCCTTGTGGAAAGCTGTAAATGCTATTGAAGACGGTGCTCCGGTCCAGGATACCTTTGAGGCAGTCGAGGTTATCGCATCAAAGGTATGTTTCTACCTGCATTAATTCCCCCGCCCCACCACCCAGGAGATGAACAATTGAAGCAAGGAGGAAAATGGAGAATCGCGAAGAGATGTGCTAGTTCGAGAAGCTAACAAGCATCCTTTTATCTTTCCAATTAGCCCTTCCGAGATGCCAGCGGCGCACCCTGCAACCCAGACCACGAGCTCCGCCTTTCACTCCAAGATATTGCCACAGGCCCCAAAACCCCAGACCTCGACGCGATTCAGATTGCCATCACCTACGACAGGCTTTGCAAGATACTAGACAAGGCGTGCCGGTTTCATGCATGGAGGGAGGACTCCGAGCCCCACGCCGGCTTCCAGGCCAAGCACCAGACGTTTCGGCGCAAGCGCTCGCCAACGCCGCCAGACTGTATCCTCCCCGATGATGAGGCCCGCTAGTTGCGCGAGGAGGAGATTTGCTTGGCACGCACGGATGCTGCAGATGGCGACTTTGAGTAACAGACCTCGCGGAAGAGACGAAAGTGAGAAGCATTTATCCAACAGGCGGAGTCACTCTGGGCCAGCTAGATGGATCAACCGATTCAGCCCTCATCAAACATAAAGAGCAATGATTTTGTGATATTAGCACAAGTTCTCACCCAGCTAAAGTCTTATAATCTTTAGGGAATCTGGCCTTCTCTGGAGAGGGGAAAACGGGAGGGCAGGCATACTGTTTCATCTCGACTGGACGTGCGTGGCCAGACATGAGCCCGTCGCTTCAATCGTCGTTTTCTTTCTGGCGTCCTCAGCGCACTATGTACAGTATCGAGGAAAAGAAAGCAGGAATCCATGAGGAATGTTGTGAGCAGGATCCTCCACAAGTATACCTTCCAGGGTTCATTCAGCCTACTATATAATCGTAATATGAGGTGTTGTAAATACTTAAGTCTGTCTTTCCCGTTCCCATTTCTCTTTCAATCTCTGGACCTTGTCCCGCTTCCAGCTCGCTGTGTGACAGGCAGCCGCGGTTGAAGCAATATACCCCGGCGGGGGAACTAGAACTGGATAATCCGTTACACAGGCATGGCTGTTGCGGAGGCTGGCGAAAGGCAGGCATTCTATCTCACCCAGCGAGACACATCACCCAGGCTCGTGGCGTACCAACCGACTCAATGATATTGTTCCCGATAACAATGTACTGACGAAATACCAACAGCGTGGTTGGCCAGAGAAAATTTGGGAACACACGGTCCAGGTCTGGGACAAGGCATTATCGTTAGGGTCCACACATGCTACGACTCATTAACCCTCATATTTATATGAAGTAAGTGTACATGGCGTGGGTTTTAATGAGCGCTTGTGAATAACTACCCAAATCGTGGCGTAATTATACAAAAGCAAATCTGAACCTCATTATCATGTTCTAGGAATGAAATGGCCAATGCAATGATTGTCTAATATGTGAATAGTGTAAGAAACATTACGGCAAATTCACGAATCGAACATGACAGCGAGGTCCACTTTAGTAAGCCGATGAACTGGAATGGTATTTTACGATTAACTGTTTCTGGACTGTGGCGGTGCTTTGTTCATTAGCCTGCGGCCCAGTTCGAGTAACTCCATAAATATGGATGCGCCGTTCCTCTCGCCGCACACTTCAAGTCGCTGTTCTGTTTTGTTTCAATCTATGCATGTAATAGCACAAGTAAAATCTATGGCTACTTCGGAATCCCCCAACTATATAGTTATTGGTGGTGGTACCGCTGGCCTTGTTGTCGCCAACCGTTTGTCTGAAGACCCAGGTGTTCAAGTTTTGGTGTTGGAGGCTGGTAATGATTTGAGTGCTGATCCTCGAGTGAATATTCCTGCCCTATGGACAACTTTGATGGGATCTGAAGCCGATTGGCAATACTACTCTGTTTCTCAGTCAGGCTTGCATGGGCGTTCGGTTAGACTTCCGCAAGGAAAGGCCTTTGGAGGATCGTCTGCTATCAACGGTCAAGCCTTTATAGCGCCCGCTCAAGTTGATATTGACGCCTGGGAAAAACTCGGAAATCCAGGGTGGAATTGGGCAAGGCTTGCTCCTTACTATAAAAAGTCATACACACTCCTACCTCCGAAAGACCAGGCAACGCTCGACCACCTGGGCATCGACTGGATTAATGAGGAATTCAGGGGCACATCCGGTCCTCTTCAGGTTTCTTTTCCCGGAATTCTCCAAAATCCATTGTGCAAAGCATGGATTGACGCCTTTCGTGGCTCGAACAAGCTGACGAGTGGCGGTAAGTAATGATGCTTGATCTCTTTGTCGTGTGATCAAGAACTCTTACCTATGGAAGCTCACACTTTTCTAGATCCATTCTCGGGAAAGTCATTAGGTGGTTATAGCAATGTCGCAACTGTTGACCCAGTCACCAAAACTCGAAGCTACGCCGGCTCGGCGTATGGTGTGCCAGCTCTACAAAGGTCCAATGTCAAAGTATTAACGAGAGCGAAAGTTCACAAGATCCTATTCGCCAATACAAATACCGGGTTGAGAGCAACTGGTGTGGAAGTCTCGTTTGAGGACCAGGTTCAGACATATACCGCAGTGAATGAAGTCATTCTTGCAGCCGGAACTTTCAATACTCCAAAATTGCTAGAGCTTTCAGGAATAGGCAGCAAGAAGGTATTAGAGCAATACGGAATACCAATATCTATAGACCTCCCAGGGGTTGGGGAGAATTTGCAGGATCACCTGATGACAGGAGTCAGCTATGAGGTGGTTGAAGGTGTTATTACTGGGGATCCTTTGATGCGTCAGGAACCAGAGGCTTTGGCACTCGCCCAGAAGCTCTATGTTGAGCACCAAGCCGGCCCACTGACTATCGGTGGAGTACAGTCTCACGCTTTCATGCCCACTCCTGGCTCAGACCAGTCTGAGCTGCTAAACAACTATCCCCCCGATTCAAAGAACGCCGAGTATTACAACGTCATTCGCTCTATACTTGACAGTCCTGATGAATGCTCTGCTGCATGGTTTATGTTCCTTGCACAAGCAAACCTACACGAGAGTGCTAAGAGCTTCGTGGGAGATCAGTTGCTGCCTGAGAACTTTGCGAGTTTAGGCTGCTCACAGTCACATCCATTTTCACGCGGAGCTACTCATATTTCTTCGGCCGATGTCGATGCAGTGCCTCTGATCGACCCACGCTACTTTTCGCACCCTGCTGATCTTGAGATCATGGCTCGTCACGTCCAAGGTCTAGAGAAGCTGCGTCAGACAAAGGAGCTAGCGCCCTTCTTCAAACCCGACGGCAAGCGCAATCACCCGGACGCCTTCGAGATTGAAAATCTTGAAGGGGCTAAGAAATATGTCCTTGATACAGCCACTACTACATATCACTGCTGTGGTACGGCAGCTATGTTGCCAAGAGAAAATGGGGGCGTTGTGAATGAAGAGCTTCTCGTATACGGCACTGAGAACCTTCGTATTGTTGACGCTAGTATATTTCCGTTAGTCCCACGCGGCAATATTATGTCCTCAGTCTACGCTGTTGCGGAGAAAGCGGCAGACATTATCAAGGGTCATTAAGCAACATGAATGACATAATAACCATGTGTCACGAAGTTCCAAGCTTCGCCGCGTCTCCCGTCCATAACAGTTCTTTGGAGTTACTCAATGACCTCTCCATGGCAGGAGCACTCGCTGAGACTAAGCTTGACTGTCTTTCAAAAGACGTGATAGGGGGTTGCACAAAGCCACACCCGTAGAATCCAAACGGCGTACACCCGTCATGACTCTCAATCATAGGCTATGTAATTGATCACGCGCAGTTGCCTCGGCGTGCAGTTCGTGTTGTGAAGTATGAGTGATGTTGATAATTGTTCTCCGAGCGCTGACCAAGAAAGTGGCTTATTTGGAACGTTAGGGTCCACCAATTAGGTGATAAGTGAAGCCAATTGCCTCTTGGAACGTACAGACTCTGAGCTTCAGACCCAAGTTATGAATCTTTGTGGTTTTTGAAAGCCCTGTCAGACCTAAAATCCTACTCGGACCGTCAATTCCGACCAGTTGCAGTTTCCGTTCAGGATGAATAGTTACACAAGTCAATAAAGTCTATACAACTTAAGTATCCGACGCCTGTAAGCTGACATTGCAACCTTCTCTTTGTGGATGACCAAGCGTGTATTGTGTTGTCACAAATTGATCCTTCACAAATGTGCCTGGATTGATATTTTGAATCCAAGATGATGTGGAGGCTATGATATTTGATTATAAAAGGCGGGCATCTCTTTGCAGAAGAATTCTACAGACTGTTCAGTTCAATAGCAGACTACAAGACCCTGAAACTTTTTTTGTGATCTTAGTGTCGAAATGAAGCTTGCTACAATTTCCGCCTTGGCATTTTTGTCATTGGTCTCCGCTACTCCACTTGTACAGCGAGACGTCACGGAGTTTGATGTAACAAACTTTTCTGCTGGCTGCAGGGGTGACAACACGGGATGCAGGTACACAACACTGCGGCTTAATTAGCCTCCTATAGCCAGCAACTAAACTGACAACATCACAGTTGGTCTTTCAACCTCGTCGAGGCACCATCCTCTGCAGTCCTCACCTGTGCTGGCAGCACGACGACTGGCACAACGTTTGGGACGACTAGTGGAATCATTTCGTGCTCTGATCCAGCTGTCGTCTTCGTCTTCCAACACATTGCTACGACATACCGACTGGTGATTACCGATGTCCACACTCCGGGATCGTCCGTCAGTGGGGACAAGGTGTTTCCCCCAAGCGATTTCACTATTGTTACTGATGCCAGTGGCGCTCACGAGGTCTACACTGGCCCTTCTTCTTTCGTCGTCCCTCGGCGTGCTTGAGTAGAGCGGTGCCGGGTGGCTTGCAAGGGCCACTGAAGTGAGAGTTCGCAATTTACCTAGGTCGTGGCGTGGAACAGTATATTGTCTACTCTTTGGAAAAAGATGCTAGGACTAGTCACTCTTTATAGTTCAATATGCTATTTATGTATTTCTCTTTTTCACAGGTGCCTATTCTAGCCACAAAATCTATCAACTTAGCATGACTGTGAGTGATGTCATGGTCAGAGCCGCCTCTACACAAATGCGGCATCCAAGTCTCCTTTAACAAGATCACCAAATCCTCTCCCAAGTTCTCCTGAACACATTCATCTCCTGCAGACGCCTCTTTACATTCTCCTCCAGACCACCCTCCTCCCAGATCCTGCATTCTTCATCGATCTCCGCTTTTCCGCCGATGAGGTCTGCGTAGCGGGGATCGACGAACTTGGTTCTCTTGACGACTTTCCAGAACACGTACATAAACGGACCGAATGCGAGCGCAAAATAGCTGGTGATGAAGCCCTGGGTATCCCACGGAACGAAGTAGTCGTAACCGATGAAGATCATGGTGAGCCATCCGAGGAAGGTGCCGAAGTAAGCAGTCCAGGGTGACCAGGGTGCCACATATGGCAACACTGAGTCCGGAGCGACATCCGGCTGGGCCTTGCGAGCTCGGTACCAGCCCAAGAATGTCATCAGCATCATGGTGTAAGTCATGATGAGGGCGGTGGTTGTCAGCCCGACGAACCAATAGAAAACCTCGACGGCGGAATTTGACGAAACTAGGAAGGTGATGCAGCAAATAAGGGACACTGTCAAAACGCAGTAGATCGGAACACCGGACTTGGTGCACTTGAGCAGGAACCGTGGTGCTTGGCCATCTAGGCAGACATTAGTTGAGTTTATTTGCGGAGAAGATGACTAGATCCGAAGTAACTCGGATCTGACAAGGTACTAGTCTTACCTCGAGCTAGACCGTATAGTGTTCTAGAAGAAGAATAAAGGTACGCATTTCCGCAGGACCTGTATCAGAAAATCAGCAATCTGGATCATTGTCATATGCAATGCCTTTTAGGGCTGCTTACCATCCGGACATCAGGATGAGGAAGTTGATCAAACCTGGCAAGCCGTGAATACCCAGGTTGGTAATGCCAATGACCCATGGTGAGGCAGCTGAGCCGGGCTCTCCGTTCTCGATAGCACCTAGCAAGTGCTCGTCACGGCTAGAGCAGATGATGCCGACTGCGAAGACACCGATGACATAGAAGCCAACCAGTCGATAGAACACAAGTCTCGCCACTCGGGGAATGGTGTGACGTGGGTTTTGGATCTCGCCGGCCGAGAGACAGAGCATATCGGGGCCAGCAATGGTGAATCCAGCGTAGATAACGACCGACCTGGAAAGTTTAGAAAACGGCATGCAAAATCAGGTTGTGTGACTTACCACCATCCCAAGAAGCGACCCGTTCCGCCGCTCGCGTAATATGAATGCATATAGTTTCCATGTTTCCAATGTGTAAATCCGTAGGCATCATGCTTGGGATTTCCGCCGCACATAGTGATGAGGGTGATGAGGACGAGACCGATCAGAAGAAGCACCTTGAGGGAGGCCATGATGAACTCCGACTCGCCGTACCACTTCACCGCCACAACATTGAGAGCAATGCACACAACCATGGCCATGGCAATCCACACAGCAGGGTTGACGCTAGTATTCCAATATTGCATGACAGTTGCGACAGCAGAATATTCGACACAGACAAGCATGGCCCCGGCGAAGAAGTAGGTCCATCCCATTGCAAATCCCAAAGCGGGATCAACAAATCTTGAAGCCAGTTCAAAGACAGTGCCTCGAAGAGGGAGGTAAGCCATCAGCTCAGCCATGCACAGGTAGCATGGCCAGATGAACAGAATTCCCCAAAAGAGATAACCCAGAAGCAGCGACAATGGCCCAGCCTGAGAAAGAACTCCGCCAATTCCAACAAAAAGACCCGTACCAATTGAGCCCCCAATAGTCATAAGCTGGACGTGACGAGGTGACAGACCACGCTTGGTTTCGTACGCGGCGCGACGCTCGGTGGTAGTGCCGCCGTAGGCCGGCTTGATGTCACCGGATTGCAGGTCAGCACCGGTTGCCGACCCGGAACCAGCCACTTTTGACTCGCCGCCGTCTATAGAAGAGCCCATTTTCACAGATATCTCTTACTGAGGGTCAATATTCTAGGCAACTGATCAATGTTCGAGAATCCGAGAAAAGGTCGAGGGATCGACGCTCTTTTGAAGACAATCTGCAGGCCATGACAGACCCAGCAGTGGGGATATCTCTGCATTGCACCCCTGCAAACATGTGTAGTTTTCCGCATGTAAGACGGCAGATAAGAAAGTCTTGGCGCGGAGTAAGTGGCGAGACACCGGACCGATCCCTGGATGTTCAGTGCACTTGAGTCTCCCAGTGAGCCAGCGCCCTGGCTTGACTTGGCAGCCGACGATAAGCCGCCATGGCGTAGAGCTCCAACAGGCAATTGCGAGTGGGATCATCACCTGAGTGGAGGTGCCAAGCTGGGGAGCTGCACCGTTTCGAGATATGAGATGCGAAGAGATCCCGGAGAATCTCGGACATGGCCGAGCCAAAGGCATGGGTTTGACGATGAGATTCCGGGCAAACAGCTCACGTCGAGTTTCCCGTCAGCGTCGATTGGACGTTACATAATTCAATGTTGGCCGCCCAGAGTATCCCTAGGCATGTTTTGTGATATCTCGTTCGGTGTAATCGAGAACTAGCGCGCCATCATTAAGCATCGTGTGGAGAATTCAATCACTGATTTAGTCATGAATCGCCGCTGCGATAGCGCATTTTGACAATCGTTCAAACGTAAAATTGCCATGTCTCCGAACGGTACTTACCGCTTAAGAATGCTAGCCTCCTCTTCTTACCCGAGTTGGTGGTTTCAAGGCTTCTGGAATGAACCCCCTAAGAATGCGAGTCGTTGTGATCGTAGAATTCTTGCTCGCCGACACTCGACGGGCTCTCTCCGCGCCGGGTTTGATGAAGAATCTGACCAAATCTGTCTACATCTGAGCTGCGCGTATGTTCAAAACGGCTGTCGATGAACAATACTGCCGTAATAGACTTCTGGTAGATCTCATTCGAGGCTTGTGAGGCTGAACCTGCCAAGCCCTCCTGGGCGTTAGCCTTGGTGCCCTAAAAACCCTCAGGTCCGGCAGTGAAAGGCCGCTAGAAAGCATTAGCTGCCTTCTAAAGCTACCCTGAGAAGCCACACATTGACCCCTGACATACGCCCAGATCTGCCCAGGGGGCTGGAACCCCCAACTTCCCGTCCTGACCAATATGGAAGGTCTATCCGACATGGCCCAGATGAAATGAACAAGCGTAGGGTTGTTGAATCAAGAGTTCTTACATTCCACAAGTCAGTCCTTGGGCTAAAATGTCGAGCTTCTTAGCAGACGAAGCTCCCTCAACAATATTCCCTCTTCAATCCTAGCATGACTTTCGAATTCCCATGCCCGAATTTTATTGGCTTGCTGCAATAGTTTTCTTCCCAGAACAATCCTATATGTGAGAGATCGGTATGTTCAGAATTACAGTGCATTGGATTCATTTCTGTGATGCTATTCCCTTCACAGTACCTCTGTCTCCTTCACACAGATGCGCCGAACAAGGCCATGCATGCGCCAACCAGGTCTACGCCTAGCAGCGACAGAGAAGAATTGCAGTCATGTTGAAATCCCATGTGTACAGACAACAAGTTCAACGACACCAGACTTATCGTCAAGGCATCATAGGAGTGAGCCTGTGAGCTTAGTCAACCTCGGGATAGACGCGGCGCGTATCAATAGTGCGCGTGCTCCTTACTTCAAATGCTTCAAGCGCGCCGCCTCAAATTTGTATGAGGACACAAACAGTTAGACCAATGGTATGGATTTGCAGGAGATCTGGCGCAAGAGGGAAAGGGATTGGCGTAGTCATTTGCTTTGCCCTGCTGAATCGTGGGCCTGTCTCGGGTAAGTATGGGACCTCAGGAGGATGGCGTAAGCAATCATGGCACTATTGGATGTCCGCCAGCACATCACTTGTTACAGTCTAAAACAAAACAGAGAGGGCAATGAACAAAATCGCCCATGGCCCGCGAGGCTTGGCTAAGATGGCTTTCTGTCCTGCAGTCGCATTGAAACGCCTTCACCAGGCGCGACAGTCATGGGTATCCAGTCTGTCCGGACCATCAGAGCAACCCCCATCGCGGGCCTCTTCTTAGCTATACTTATTTTATGGATTTTTACTGCTATATTTCGTCTTAACTTTGAAAATGCCCTCTGGCTCCCTCAAAGAACAAGCCTGGAGCGACCAGCCCTGATTTCTTCCGCTGAAATAGACCTCGTCGAGTTTACCGCAGAGCACTTCATTGACTTTCCGATACAAGAGCCTTACAAAAACAGATTCGCCGAACTCGGCAGCCGTCTTCAAATCGTAAGAGAATGGATTGAGCTCGCTGGACGAGCCTCAGGGGAAGAGAAGGAGCGAATACAAGTTGCGATCGAGGAGTCGATACGGTCCATGGTGCCCTTTATCACCAGGAACAAAAAAACGCAAACACCATTTCAAGACTTACAACAGAGATTCAATGAATCTAGAGGAATTGTCATTCCCACGGGTTCGAAAACATTCCGCTTTGCTTGCCATCTGGTCACCAATCTTCGCCGAGCCTTGAAGACGAATCTTCCAATACAAATCGTATACGCCGGGGATGAGGATCTGCCCGCAGAGAAACGAGAAGCAATTGCATCGTTGAATCTACCTGGCGAGGAGAAAATCGAATTCCTCAATATTTTGGACATATTTGACGATGCAACACTAAACCTTACATCAGGGGGATGGGCCATCAAGGCCTTTGCAGCTTTGGGAAGCCGATTCAAAGAAGTCATCTTGCTGGACGCCGACGCAGTCTTTCTTCAAGACCCTGAAGTCGTGTTTCAACAGCAGGCTTACATCGACAAGGGTGTCCTGCTGTTTCATGATCGAAAGCTTTGGCAGTATACATTCCCAGAGCGTCACCAATGGTGGCATTCGCAAATCATACATCCTAGTGCCGAGATGGGCAAAAGCTTGGCATGGACCCAGCAGTATGGAGAGGAGCAGGACTCAGGGGCCGTGGTTATCGACAAGGGGCGATTGGACGTGCTGCTAGGGCTGCTGCATGTAGCATGGCAAAACACGTATGCCGTACGAGAAGAGGTTACGTACCGGCTCACGTACGGCGACAAGGAGTCCTGGTGGCTCGGTTTCGAACTAGCAGGGTCGACTTACGCGTTCGAGAAGCACTACGGAGGAATAGTGGGGTGGCCGCCCTCGGGTCATGACTCGGGCATACAGAAGGTCTGCAGCTTTGTTATCGCCCACATTGACGAGAATGATAGGCTGCTGTGGTACAATGGCGGGCTGCTGAAAAATAAAATGACGCAGCTCAGGAACTTCGAGGTGCCAACGCATTGGACCATCGACGGCACCTGGGAAAAGGGGTCGGTTAAGGAGGCCATGTCTTGCATGGTTGGCAGCTCGGTTCACTCACTAACACAAGAGGAAAAGGAGCTTCTCCAGCGAGCCATTAACATGGCGCAGGAGGTTGATTCTAAACTTGGATTAATAGAATAAATGTATGTACGAATATAAGCGACGACATGACGACATTTCAAAAGAATTGGCCTCATCAGGCTTCATCTTCGCTACGATGTATGATAAAGTGCGATAGACTACGCTGTGGGGCATTTGCAACCTGATATCCAATCAGAGGCAGAGAATGATCGTAAGCCAACCCAATCAAGTAATTCGATTTTGTTGCCTAACAGGCAGGCATGTTTCTCAGTACTTTCGTAAGGCATAACTATTACAGACTCAACTTGATGCCTGCAATTCAGGGAGACATATCGACTGATTTCATGATATAATATGGCATATCTACTCCAAAATTCTAAGTGATGTTGACTGACTGACTGACTGACTAACTAACTCTTTGTGCATGCTACCAGGTGTTACCAACATAACAAGTGATTTCAGCTCCACTGATCTCATTCGTCATGGTGGTTACGGAAGTGGGGGTCATGGGCATCAAACCTGGTCTTGATGTTATGAATGATGACACTCCAGAGGGCCAGATCCTCACAAAAGTTTGGAAAACGGTCACAACAGCGCCAGGAGGACCGCAGAACGTTTGCTGGGGAATAGAGAGCGAAGACCCATCCAAAATATGGGGTTTCTTTGACTGGAATTCGGTGGAGGAGCATCAGCAATTTGCTAAAGTGTGGGTAGCACATTCTGACTAGAAATGAACATGATTGTAACACAGATGCTTTAGGTTAGGCAAAGAAGCGGTAAAAGACATACCGACCATAATGACTCATGGCGAGTTTACAAAGCATATTACGCTCACCCCATCTTCCGTGGCTTTGCAGTCTGATGTGACAGAAGCTATCGTGCTCTTCTTTCCTCCAGACTTATCACCATCTGCAAAGGCCAGTGTCACCGCACAGCTACAGCAGTTCATCGAGAAAAGCATAAAAGAGTTTGCTGATATCAAAGCTACGAGCTTTGGCTGGGGTGTCGAGAATGATTTCCCCATAAGAGAAGGAGACGGGCAGACAGGTTCAATCGTCGCGGCTTTCATAGGCTTTCCTAGTCGAGATGCGCACGTCAGATTCCGCGAAATGCCGGTCTACATAGAGAATCTAGACTCCATCAAGAACATAGAAGGGTTATCACAGTCTCTGGTCTTTCATATGAACTGCAGGAGTCTTGTTCGGGCATAAGGGTAAGTAATACTCGAATGGGCGATCAAAGACGAGGCGAAATTTTTACCAGAATGAAAGACTTAGGCAACGTCAGCTCAAGTCAAGGTATTGACTACGGTACATACCATAAAGATCTTTTATTATCCAGTTATGTGTCTACACATGCATCTTTTACTTTTCTCCGTGGGCTTGTAGTGCATCTTCATCTCAGGGTATTATGAATAGTCAAAGTTCGAAAGCGTACAGCTTGGAGAGGCCCCATGCATGTGGTCTTGCCGCGGACGGACTGATGGCAAGCGTCAGGACCCGAGAGAACAGGTGCAGGTTTCTCCCTTCACTGACGAATTATGGGTTACGATTAATCATGGGGTTACCCCACAAATCCATCTTCATACGTCTGACAAGCTCCAGGTTTCTGGAGAAACGAGCTAAATCGCCGGCTCAGAGGTCGATTCAGCACAGCTGATCCATTCTGGCTAGACTCGAAGAATGATGCATAGCACATGACGATGTCACTCCGTCTAACTTAGGCAAAGCCAAGCATCATTTATATTACATCACATACCAACCTTAGATGTTCATATGGCCTGTGTGTCTCAACTATGGTGTTAGCACTAAGATCTGCAAGCTTCGCGTATTACATCATTTAGAGTATTTGCTCACTCTCTGTAAACGCTAGGGAGAGAATATCGTCAAAAATAGCTCTATCTAGGGAACTAATCGCTGGACTGTTGGAAAAATGACATCAAAACAGCAAGTTGAGGCCGGTCAAACGCTTCATCACCACTGTCAACTCAGAGGGACAATCGGTCTTTTGCGAAACGCCCGGCGAGGAGCCTCCGAAGATGGTCACGCCACTTTCGATGAATCTCTCGTTCTGCTATGCTACGCAGCATTTCCCGGTCTATATCGGCAATGAAAGATACATCGGCAAATACAATGAATTTGCTAAAACTCCGATGGGAATAATCGTGCCTGACGGCACTACAGCGCGCGTCGTTGATTTCCCACCAAACTCCACCTCAGCCATGCATCGTATGATCAGTGTCAACTACAACTTCGTCATTGAAGGAGAGATTGAGATCATTCTCGACTCAGGGGAAACAAGACTGATGAAACAGGGTGACGTTCTAGGTACAGCATTCGAACAACCATGCTTGGAGGAACACTAGTGAAGACCAATGGGCCAGAATAGCGACTGTGACATTGCCAGCTTCTGATATAGGCCTGATGGAGGCTGGAATGGAAGCCTTGTCTGGATAAATTTATCCGGCCCTAGATTTATAGCTATGACTCAACTACACAAAATCTACATCTTCGATTCCTCGAGTGTTCCAACATCTCTTGTGTAGTGATGCTTCTTTCATATCGACCAACGGGTATACATTAGAGATCATGGGGCTCTGTCATGCATCGCTCTTCAATATTTCCTATTACAACTCACTTTAGAGTTTGTGCTTTAATGTTTCTCGTGCAAGACCATTTCATAGAGTAAATGACCTGCCGTAACAAAATGGTATCAAGTCTTGTATCAATTTGAGCTTGAATTCACAGAAGATGAGGGAAATTAATAGATATACACGGTATACTGCGTAAATTGTACAGAATTCCCTGTCCGGCAAAGAGTTTAAATGGTCAAGATTTGTTATAAAAGGATGTGAGATCTGATATGAGTCTGAACTCCGCCTAGTCAAGATTGAGTCAGTAATTTTGCCTATTGAGAAACAATTCCCTTACATCAAAGAGCTTCTTGTAGATGCCCGGTTCTTTTTCCGCAGCGTCCAGAAGTGTAAAAAATGGATCTTGGCCATTAGTCACAGATTTTTCTTCGCTCCTCACTCAATTCAAATTAGCAGTGGAGTTGGCATCTATAACCGAGAAGAATATTTCTCTCCTCACTTCATCATACTTATCTAGAGTATCCAACGTTGCTTTACCATCGTATATACCATAAAAGCAATCTACAAGACTTCCAATGTCTGAAACCCCTGTTGTCAGGCCCATACCGCCCCTTCCATTGGTTCAGTATCATTACAGTAAATAGACGTCTAGATTAGACTTACATTGGGTTGCACAGATGAGCTGCATCTCCGGCGAGCAGCACTCTACCGACTCTCATATTCTCTGCGCATCTTTGGTGTATAGAGTAGGGGCTAAATCGGGGTACCTGGTACTGATCAGTGCTAGGGTCTCCTGGAAGTAGTATCCTAAGCTTTTCATGCAGGCGTTCTCTTAGTTCCTCATATGAATATCGAGTGTCGTCTCCGTAAGAAACTCTCCAGATGCCCTCTTTGGTAATCTGGCAGAGCACCACGAAATGTTCTGGGTCAATGACCCAAGACATATCTTTCCAGCCGTACTTATGAAAGTCATAGACGACCTATGATAATTGTCCATTAGCATGGTATTTGGCCTGGAGACTATAGTGAAAGCCTTACATTCGTACCTACAATTACCTTGTCCCAACTTTTGCCGGGAAAGTTTTGCCCAAATAATGCTTTCCTGACCGCGCTAGAGGCGCCATCACAGCCAGCAACAAAAGTACCTTCAAGCTTCCTCCCATCATCCAGAAGACCCACGCACTGTCATCATTCTGGGCAACAGAGACAACCTTGTGATTGAAGAAGACTTTGACAAGTGGCTCTCTACACACTTCTTCATAGAGCAGACGGGTTAGGTCCTCGACCGGTAAAATGACGCCGCTTCGTTCGCCACTGCTACTCAGCCCTGGTAAAGTTCTAATCGGAATACCGTTGAGTTCTCTCCAAGTCATTGAATCCGGAGTGAGACATTGACTTCGAATCTTGCTTAGAACCTTGGCTCGTTGAAAACACTAGAAAGTCGATTAACAATACGGAATTGATGAGGAACTCGGGAACAGACGCTACAGCTGCAGGGCCGTAACCCACGCCCCGAGGCCTCTTGTCTAGATCGTTCAAAGCCCCCAATACTTGTACCTCTATGCCATGCTGTGCAAGCATTAGAGCTAAGAGGAGGCCACATGGCCCGGCACCAATTATTAGGATGTTTTTGATTCTTTGTGCCATGCTTAAAAAAAAAAAAAAAAAAACCTAAAACTAGGTAATTGACCAAACCTTGGAGATAAGTGCAAACTCCCCCTACTAATATCTTATTTTGTAGACATATCGGGTTGTATTCTTATGTTTTGTTAGAATGCCATTATCCCTTACCCACCACTTACACGATGAAACTACAAGGGGTCTACTACGCCTAGCAGACTGACGGTCCGGACATTGCTAGGGGTTCAATCTAAGCTAACTGAATTTGCTCGGCATAGGTCAGCCGAACAAAGTAGGCTTAGTGTCCAATCCCAAATGGAGCCTCGTTCCACAGGTCAGCCAATCATTCATGACCTCAACAACATCGGGATGTTCTGCAGTCCATTTACACCAAAGGCTTTTCCGGCTCTTCCTCTTGACCACTTCCATATTGCACCGGCAATCTCACTCCATGACCCTAAAACTTACAATCCCCACCGTTAGAGGGAATGCCTCTCCACTACCGCTCTGATGCCGCCAAAGACGCGTCGAGCACTCGCATGCAATGCATGTAGAGTACGGAAAATACGATGTCAGTCATCCTCCTTTGCTCCCCAGCTTTTGTCTGGAGCTATGACCTACAGAATCGTTCGGGAGATGCTTACCGGCCAACTTCGCAGGTAATGGGAACTTTCCATGCGCCAATTGTCAGGACCGCCTCGAGGAATGCCAGGTGCCGACCGGACGCCGTTCCCGCCGTCCTCGAGATGGCAATATCCATGATTCGGTGGATGTAGCCCCCCAGGGGCATGAGATTGAGATCATCATACCAAAGTCTGCCGGTGATTTATCTGTGGCAGCTGCAGATCAACGCGACGAGCCGTTGGGAAGTTCAATTGCGGTTGCAACCGCACAGCAAGACCATGGTTTTCAAGGCCTCGATCAACCAAAATCTTCTGTATGTAGTGCAGCCTATGTTGTAACCCTGAAGTATTCGGCGTATACTCCCTTCGATTTCAATGGGTCTTCCATAAACTTAGATGCGCAAGCTAAAGCTGATCGACGTAGCATAATCTGCTATACCAGTCACAATCCCGGACGACCCAGTTGCAACCGTTGACATTTGTTCACTATCAGCCAGATCAACCAGAAAAAATAGAGACCACTCCAAAACGACACCTAAGCGTACCTCCGCTTATCAATGGAGAAGATAAGGACCAAGAGGAAAGTAGCGTATATGCTACAGAAGCTGTGAGTAGCTCCAACTTGAACACTAATCTATCACCGCGCTAAGAACCTTGAGCTCAACCTTGAATACTATGGTAAATTTCCAAACTAGGTTTCATATGATAGCACGATACTTACGACAGCTACATAGGTCCTCGAAGCTTTCTGACGTTCTGTTCCCGGCCTGCTGTGGACTGGATCACGTCTCGAGTACGGTGTCCCGACTTCAGACCTGTAGCGAAACTCATCATTACTGATGTTGCCAAAATGCTCAAGCTAAGTGGCACCCCATCAGCTACGCGCGCACCAGATCCTTCGCCTGAGGAAACCTGGTGCTATGTCCAGGGCAAGTTACTCATCAACTCTTTCTCAACACCTAGATTCACTTCTAACATTATTTTCCTTAGCCTTTTTTGAAGAGGCCCCGGAACAGGCATTCTCTATTGTAGATTGCGACCGGTTTGAACCTCGCCTTCGCGCGCACTTGAATGGCGCCAAGACCGACGATAAAGCATGGTATGCCTTGCGCAATATCGTTCTTGCCTGTGGCTGTCGAATAGCTTTGTCGAAGACAGCCAGCTTTAGCGAGGCTTCGCGGTCCTCATGGTTGTATTTTGAGAATGCACTGTCTGTCTACACGGACCTGGTCTTCTTACGTGGCTCCTTCATGATAGTTCAAGCCTTGATTCTCATGGTAAGACATTGAATTAACATCATTATTCGCGCCATATAACATTGTGAATAGGCGTACTATAGTGAAGGAGTAGGCAAGACGTCGCTGCAATACATGCTATGCTCAGTAGCGATGAGATTCGCCTGCTCAAAAGGACTGCATAGGCATCCTGCCCGTTCGTGGAATCTCTCATCCGAGGACATTGCGCATCGAAACTGGATATTTTGGTCTATCTATTGCTTGGAAAAACAGAACTGCTCACGCTCTGGTCGCCCGTCAGTGAGTAAATTTCTTACAAGAGCTTAAATGACGGAGATAACTCATTACTAGGTTATGGATGATGACGAAATTAGCTGTCAAGTCCCACAGACAGCTCTGAGCGGAAAACCTGGCGAAACAACATATTGCCATATCTTGATTGACCTCATGAAGCTGACTTCTTCCGCCAAAAAGCAACTTTCTAGTGCCCGTGCTTTGCGGAAAACTCCAGCAGAGTTGCTAGAAGCTGTTCAAGCTCTCCAAAGGGAACTCGAGGAGGCGAGACGTTCAGCAGCTCAGAGAGGATTTCCTCTAGAATCAACACTCGTCGCCTCTCAACTCCCTAGCGGCCTTACCATGTGTCAAGCCCAGTCCCTCCACTATCATTACGTACTACTAGTGATGGATATCAATACTCCATTGGCGTACCCATGGTCAAATGTCAACGTATACGCAAGAAAGGATGGAGCGACTTTGGCACAGATCGAAGTTTCAGTCGATGCTGTAGCCCGAGCGTCGCGATCCGCTATTCTCGCGACAAGACAGATCCAGATCAATGCTAGCTGCTCATCGCTGTAAGCCCTGTTGAAGCCTTAGTGACCTCTTTCATATTCCACCCAACACAGAATTCTGACTAGATATTAGAATTGCGCTCTATACTCCTATATACAGCTTCATCAACTTATTTATCTGTATTCTTCGGAGTGCGAGCCAAGCCCAGTCCGATCTTGTGTTATTAGGTACGTCCTGCTATGATCATAGATACTCCTTCACATGCAAGAGCATGATTAATTCAGCAAAGAGATGTGATCACACTTTGCTACCTCCCCCTTTTGACAGACACCTGAAGCCAGCTCTCAAAATGGTTAACTCAATATTAGATATTGCCCTTGGATACTTCTCTACCCTCGCATATGCTACTGACTTCCAGTTGTCCATACCATTCGCAAAAGATCTTTGCAAACTTGCCCGAATAGCTGTGGAGGAGTACGATCGAACTGGCCCAATAGATTCACAAGCTGAAAACACTGCGCTGGACCAATCATTCAACCACCAGACAATAGAACCATTGCCTTCCGAAAGGACCTATGATTTTCCGTCTGAGGTATGTGCACCATCATAGCGTAATTTTTGTTATGGCCGCTGTTTCTATGAGTTCTAACTTATGCTTCTGCAGGAATTTGATTCTGTAGGTTGGTTTCTAGATGAGATGGAAGAGCCGTGGAACGATTTACTTCCCCCAACAACGTGGGAGGGAATTTTATAACTATGATCAAGAAAGAAACCTAATTGTGCCACGAAGTAATCGTAGATAGCAGTCAGTTACACCAGAGCTTCTATATCCTCTCTACGCTCAGCATTGATTTGTTGTAAGGTATTTGACTGTCTTGGCAAAGATCCATGGTCTTAACTGCAGCCAACACCTACAATGGAGGCTAGTACACTTTAGTCTGCAACTCGCCTAAGGCCCCTAAAGGTCGCACCAAGATTAGAAATGTCTGGTCAAATTGTCACTTCTAGTTTGTATAATGTCTTTTTACCGCAGCAAACTGACTACACCGACCATTTTTGAAGAACTTTGTATTGCTATATCTCGTAATGTGATTTATTGGGACAATAAAGCTAAGGGACCTTAATACCCAGCAACGTCTCTGCATTTTTGTAAGCAATCATGTCGAGCTGATCCGGGCTGACAAGGCCACTCTTTTCAAGTTCCTCAAACCATCTGAGACCATCCTCGTTTGTAGTAAATGGGTAGTCAATGCTATACATAATACGCTCAATCTTGGTATTGTTCAGGATGCAACGCATTGGGTTCAAGCTCCAAACGGCAGAGGTGGTTATCCAGATGTTTTCATCCCAGACCTGCTGAAATGGGCGCTCTCTTCTACCCATGATATATTCTTGGTTGCAAATGCGTTGGAGCATATATGGCATCATCTCGCCGAAGTGGCCAATAATGAGCTTCAACTTAGAAAACCTATCAAAGATCCCTGCAGCGTGAAGACGAAGTACGTGATGACCTACTTCACTATGCCAACCCCAGCCTGCCCCTCCAATGACTGACATTGCACGGGTAGAGTAATTGCCCGCATATAGTTGTCGAAACATCTCCTCGCTGGGCCAAGAAGGGTGCAAATAGATGGGGACGTCTAGCTCTTGTGCTTTGCCCCAAAGGACATCGTATTCTTGGCCTTCGCAAAATCCTTTTCTAGTCTTATTGTCAACCAGGGCGCCAACGAAACCTAGTTCTTTGACACTTCGTTCAAGCTCTTCGGCTGCAGCATCTGGGTGAGCCATGGGAAACACTGCAAATCCTGCAAAACGTTGAATTGTCTTATCCGACTTTCTTATCTCAGCACACAACTGATTATTACCCGCTGTGCAGACCTCGGGGGTCAGATCATCAGCTGCACAATGAGAGATGACTTGTAGAGACACCTTGCCCTTGTCCATTTCATTAAGTCGTAGATCACCCGCATCCATAAGCCTTTCAATCGCTCCGGGCCATTGTATAATACCAGTTTTCATGGCATTGTCGAATGAGTCGAAGACTGCTTTAGAATACCAATGTTCCTCTAAGGCAATGAGTGGTGGAGTCATCTTGACGAGAAAGGTCAGGGTCCACTTAAAATGAAGTACTATAGATTGTTGTCAAGTACGGCCAGAGAGACTTTGTTGCAGCCCAAGAGAAGCGATTGTTTTCTATTCTAAAGTGAATGTGTGCTTTGTAACTGGCGACAACACTGGTGTCGAGTGTCTCCCGTCTTCTGAACGTCAAATAAGTGACTTTAGGCAAATGGTTAACTCTCTGTTCTTCCAGAAGCCAGAATTCACCGCGCCTCGACTTCATATAGATTTAAAGATACAGCAACACTTTACCCGTCACCTTGGATTCCTGGGTATGGAGATCTCGGTGACTCAGATAAACCGTTTGCTCAACTACGATGGTTGCCTGTAGGCTAGTTCCCAAAAGGTTCGGCTCACCGGAAACGGCCCCAAGATGTGAGCCGAAGTCCGAATTTTCGAGAATTGGACCGATACTCAAACTCGACCTGATGTAGCCTTATTGGGGCGCGGGCATATCTGCGTGTAGAACATTGGTGAGCGTTGTTCATGAAGTAAGTATTATTATCCAGTCTAAATTAGGGTTAGCGACCAGTGCCTCTAATAAGAACCTAAATATAAATAATTTGGTCCTGTAGCCCAAAAAGGATACGTTCGAGTATCTACAGCTGATTTCGTGCTGTCGGGGGGCACAATCGTGTGATCTTTCTCTCTCTCTTGGTTACCTAGAACTACGTCAAAATGAGCTCGCCCGTGGCTATCGTGACTGGAGGCTCGTCTGGTATTGGCTTGGCTCTAGTCAAGCACCTTGTCTCATTGAACTGGAGGGTAGTGATAGCTGACCTTAACCCACCGAAAGAAAATACTTTGAATACCATCTTCATTCAAACCGACATATCATCATGGAATCAGCAAGCAAAACTCTTCGAAGGAGCTTACTCCTGGGGAAAGCGTCTGGACTTTGCCGCATTGAATGCAGGTCTTGATGATCAAGATGACATTTTCAGCTCCTTATCCCATAATATAGAGGTGCCACCCACGGAACCCAACACCAAAGTTTTCTCTGTCAATGTAGTGGGAACGTGAGTCATCGAGGTGGTTTCCAAGTGCGTCAAGCTGACGAAACATAGATATTACGGGATAAAACTTGCAGCACACTATATGACCCTTCCCAGTCATAAGGGCGGCAAATCAAAGCCAGGTGGCAAAATTGTCTTAACAATTTCTGGAGGAGGGCTTTTCCCTATCCCTCCAATTCCCCAATACACTGCCTCTAAGCATGCTCTTGTTGGTCTTACCCGCGCCCTCGCTGGAGGCAGGGCAGCCTTAACCGAGAACATACGTATCAACGCAGTTTGTCCCGCAATTGTAAACACAGAAGGGCTGCCAAGAAGCCTCGTGGAAAAATTACCGGCAGACCAGTTTACACCAATGAGTACCATTATTCGGTGCTTTGATGCTGTTGCTGAACTAGACAGTGTTTTCAATGATGACTGGGTAGAGCATGGCCGTACAGGAGAGACTGTAGAGGGCAATGGGAATCAGCTGATATGGCATCACCCGCTAACAAACGCCGGAGAAGGTGGCCAATTCGACAGGAGCAAAGGTGTGTTGATTGTAGCCCAAGCTTACGAAGAAAAGAAACGCCAGGCAATTGCGAAAAGTAATTGAGATTTAGACTAGTATATCGATAGATATCATGTAGAGTTTACAGTCGCAGCGGGTGAAGATCATCTAGTTAATGGAGTGACACTGGTGAAATGGGTTACAGCGTCCCCTTTCGAGAGACCAAGTTCAGTTTAGTATTTTACCGATTTCGCCATGTTCACTTTTCTAGCCTTTTCCTAAATGTTGACCTCTATTTCATGACTATTCCATAATATATCATGAGGCATCCACGTTAGGAATATGCAAGATGGATAATCCCTTCGAGGTCCATTGCTAGACCATACGCGTTCTGGTGACAAGGAACCTTGATTAAACCTGATATTTCAAGGGAGTTTTCAGTAGTGAACAGGAGCAAGTTTGTTTCACGGATGATTTGTGTCTATGAGAGGTCTATTACAACAGGTTTCCAAGTCCGATATTGGAATTTTCAACACCGAACTTAACTAATAAGCCAATGGATGAACAATAAACCCCCACAATCCAACGCTACTGGACGTTGTGGCAACATGGAGCCGCCAGTGGAAACGGCGTGGGTGGGTACTTCCTATTTGGCTCGGTCCGTAACTCGATACCCGAAACCCGGTGCTGATGGATTCGGCAAGAGATCAGGGGCCCCTCTACCTATCTTGTTCTCCTTTACTAACTTTTCCCAGTACATGAACTTTCACAGTACATGAACTTTCACAGTACATGAACTTTCAGCGGACTTACTGAAGGAGTAGAAACTGCTCAATGTTCATGATCAACGATGTCAACTGATCGGGAAAACCACTTCTTGAGTGGCAAGCGAATCTGCGTCGTTGGTAGCGGCATAGCTGGCTCTATGTTCGTGTCTTCCCTATATCATTCTTGGGGAGAATCTTTACCAGCACCCAAGATTACAGTATTGGAGCAACAGAGCAGAGACACCTTGCTTCAACCAAATCCTTATATCCATACGCTTAGAGGAGGCTCTCCTGACGATGGATTGGTTGCGGTACAGCGGCTCGGATTGCTTGATGCTGTATGTGCTCGTTCGGCTCCAAACAGCGGTGTGATAAGAGTCTGGAGCGACCACTGGAAACAACTAGCGACAATTGACCCAAGTCCCTACGGAAGCTTTTCTAGCGCCGCAAGGCGTATTGCCCGGCATGATCTATTGCGGATCTTACTTGAGCGCGCTGAGGCGTCTGCCGCTTCATGGAAATGGAAATGCACCGTCACTGGAGTTGAGCGCTTTGAGGGAGGGAAAATGAGGGTCACCTTTCATGATGAAGCTTCCAAGATGACGTTATCTCAAGATTTCGATATACTCATAGCCGCAGACGGGATTAACAGCAGTGTACTTGCGTGTCTACGGCCATCAGCTGCAGAGCTCTCCTATGCCGGCGCCACCCAGACTGGTGGCATCTCGCGTCTTCCTAACGGCGTCCCGAATCCAGTTCACGAGGATTACGGATTACAGATGTCTTCCGGAGACGGTGTCTGCTGCATCTATACTCCATTTGACAAGGAAACTATTGGTTGGGCGTTCAGCCAGAAAGGTCCGGAGCGAGCACCAAAAATCGGATCTGTCACGGATCTAGAGTTCGAGTCATTCAAGAAGGAGGTACTCAGGGCCGGTTCAATGTTTCAAGAGCCATTCAAAACAATCGTGCAAGCGACAGACCGAGATACAGCTTTTATTCGACCAGCTAAGGAAAGATGGGTGTTCCGACACAGCACACAATCTACAGGAAACATCGTCTTTATCGGGGATGCAAATCATGCTATCAATTCTTTTGTACAACTTGGAGCTGATTTGGCTCTCAATGACGGATGGAATTTGGCAACCCAACTCTGTAGAGGCTTATCTTTCGAGGCAGCCGTGTTAGCTTACGATGACTTAAGCTATCCGCATGTGGTACACGACATGGAGTTTTCGCACGAGCGAATCAGGTTTGGTCATAGCACTGGGGCCTTATGGACGTTATACAAGCATGGAATGGCCATTCAGAGAGTGTTCAAGAAATCATGAAATTCATGTCCGTGCCGATTACTTACTCGCATGAGGTAAGGACGAGCAAAGCGTCACAAAATGCACAATTCCTGGGTCATTACTGGTGGCTATGGGAGACGGATGATCTAGATGCACCATCAGTCGCTGCTGAGCATGAGGTGGGCGCTTTTTCCGGAACGAGGTTGGGTAACAAGTTGTTATTCAGGAGTTTGGATTGCCAAAAGGGTAATAAGACGTTGA
Organism: Phaeoacremonium minimum UCRPA7; assembly: GCF_000392275.1. Lineage (NCBI taxonomy): Eukaryota > Fungi > Ascomycota > Sordariomycetes > Togniniales > Togniniaceae > Phaeoacremonium > Phaeoacremonium minimum. The sequence continues at coordinate 56,604 of NW_006921499.1, read as the reverse complement.
GATGATAAATAAAGCTACAAAACTGGATCAAACAAAACGCTAATTCCGCTGCAACATTCTCCCGTTAGACCTCATATAGCTTGTATTCAAATTCCCGACTCCATCCCTGTCCTACACTCTTGCTCGTTTAGCCTTTCTGGTCCTCTCGGCTCTTGGGTTTCTATGACGGAGCAGGTGACTTTCATCGATCTCACCCTTTTTCACCCTCTCATCCTCCACCACCTCCTTGTTCATATGCGCCAGAAACTTTTCCTGTTCTTCAAAAAATGTTTTCATCTTGTTAGTCGCGAACTTACGACCGGTCGATTTCGCTTGACGCATTTCCTTCCGTTGCTGCCGGATTCGCTCTTCCAAAATTTCTAGCCTGTACTCGCTGAATTGAAAGTAGAGGTCTGATAAGTCAGATATTGGGCGGACGGTAGTCAGCACGGTGTCGTCCTTGGCTTTTGGGCTTGCTGGGCGAAAGGAGGTGACCATTGTAATCCGCTCAGTTGCACCAATAGCGGCGAGTGCTTGGTGTTCAATATAGCGGCCTTGGAGAACCACGCCGCAGCCCTATGTACGTAAATTATTATTATTTATGTCGAAGGAAAACAGGAGTCTCAAAGCCCGAGAGTCATTAGGCATTACTTACCCTCTGAGGGCCTCGAACTTTCAGAATCTCCCCTGTTCCGGTTCGAAGTGCAGTCTCTCCACCGATCATGTCAGTGCAGTCACTGAGCATCAGAACGCAAACAAATGGGTAGCTGTCAAAGTGCCAGCCAACAATAGGCTGTTCATCCAATCCTTTGTTGTACGCTTCCAACTCCCGATCTTTCTGTTCTTCGGACTTGACACAGAGGTTTATATGGCCGATTTCAAGGTCCATCTGGATGTCAAGATCCACACCAGCGATGGTGGAAATGATTTTCAGTGTCTCTGGATTCTTCCATGCGTCGTATATGAATGGGGTATATCTGAAAAGAAACAGTTAGAATATCATCATAGCTATGTCTTGGTGATACAAACTTACTTGTCAGCATAACCCCTGAGCTGGCACTGGGCTAGATTGCTAGAGTACTGGCAGTTCTTCATCACGCTTTCGCTGAGTACTTCGGCTCTCATTCTCATGACTGCTTCTTCAGTGAAAAGTGGAAAGGGCTCGGAAACAGCCACCGGGGAGATTCCCTTGTCTTCAGGCAGGCCAATATCCTTCATTGAATAAACCTTAGAAGGAGGTCTGAAAGCAAGATGCTTCTTTGGGTCGAAGTCATCGCTGCCATGAGTCTTGATAGCGGAGTTCTGTATCAAGGGGGTTCCTCGCCAGTCACTCTTGAACGCTGAGGATGGTGCGATAACATCTGCTGTCGCCATAGTAATTTCAAGATATGAGCGCCTCAGTGCGTTAAAGTCTCTAGACCCAATGAGGACCAAAAATTGTGTAGTCCAAACGATTATTGATGACTGTTTGATGGATTCCCAGCGGTTCTGCTCCCATATGTCCAGGAGCCGGGGAATGAACGTGGTCTTTTATCATCGGCACTGCCGATGCATCTCACCAACCACCGACATAGCTCTTATCAACGGCCACCTCCTTCCCTTGTTTCTTTAGTCTATTTGACCCCAGATTTGGAAAGAAATCACGACGTTCAGGGCTTACGCTCATCCAATGGTGAAATGTGGATAATGCTGCAGGTTGATCAACGACGATGAAGGCGTCCGGGGAAGAGAAATTACTTCCCGTCTACGATACATGCGAGCATCGTCACACTTCACCTTTGCCATTGTTCCTCTAGAAATTAATGGACAAAGTTTCCAAATCGGGTCTGGTGATCCAGCGATGGAGACCGTGTAAGGTGTGGAGGGGAAGCGCTAGTCTGTTTCAACGAGTCGGCTCATAACGGAGATCTATCATGGTCATTAGCACGAAGCCAAGTTTCAAGTAGCGCGCTCACAGATAAGAAGACTGGCGATGTGATGATCTGGTTTAGCTTGTGTTGCATCGTCCATTCGTATGTGCTGTATATCATCGATCTGCTGATGAGTAGTCGCGCCCGGTAACGGAGATAAAGGCTAGATGGACTAATATAATTTATGTACGCTTCAGCTTATCATGCAAGTCGGTAACTGCGGCTCTTCCCCACCCTTGGGCATGAGCAGCCAGTCTATGGTTTCAAACTTTGCTGAATCGTGACATCTATCCAACGTCAAATCATCCACAGAATTTAACTTTACGTCTTAATTCCATTCCACTCAATATCTAGACACGCGCAACTGATGATATTGAAGTAGGTGTACTCAGGTCAGGGACCAACCAGCCGTGCTATCATGGAGCAATTTATCTTTCACTTGTTCTCTATCTCTTTGAGTGCAGTTCATGGCTTCACTTGCCTATGGTTTTCTATCTACTTCCTATTTGGTAATGACGATCCGGTTATCGAAATCATTCGCCCTCATTCATTCATGTACAGTCCTGATGTTGAGCTGCATCTATCTATATCACGAATCATATCGTCCAGCCAAATAACAGAACCCGCGACAGTACAAAACATGTCACAGCACTTGTCTGATTCTATCTTGCAAGGTCTCGGTCAATGTCATTGAATGCCACATCTTATACAGATTCGATTGAAGCACATTCATCGCGAACTATATCTCTTTTGGTCGTAAGCAAGAGCCAGGTGACGATTGTGGCAATGGTTAGAACTCCTGCGATTGCGACGTAAGCCCAGAAATAAACGCTGATCACCTTCTCTCCCGCCGCCGGTGTCCAATTAAACACTCCCATAGAAAATATAGACTGTTTAAAGTCAGAAAAGTAAAAGCGCTATCGATTGGTGGACCTACAGCTACTGAGGTCAGAGGTAGAAAGATCATTGTCATCGTAGCAATTGACTTCATTTGAGAATTGTCTCTCTTAGTTGCCTTTGCGATTGAGTTGCTTATCTCGGTTTCCCTTCTAGCAATGTGTCCCATGACCTTCAGATTATTAACGTATCTATCCAGACATCGGTGGCGGCACTTACAATTTGGGTTGTCACGGTAAGATCTTGCAGCACTGTTCGACAATCCTCAATCTTACTGTCGTACTCTTCCATGATCTCCAATAGCCTCTCTCGGATTCTTAGCCCAGTTTGTATAAGTCGTCGTTTCTTACTGTTTCTCCCAGTCGATTCCTTATTGTTAGTTCTCCCAGACATCATTTGGCAGCAGCGTCTTTCGAAAATACTTGGGATATCCTCGATGTGATCGATTATCTTCGACAGTTTCGTTTTGACTTCTTGAAAGAGTTTCACCAAATCCCTACTATCGTCATAGAGATCTAATATATCAGCTGGTTTCTCCCATTTGGAGTTTAGGATATTTGCTCGATCTCTCGTGTCGTTTCTTAATGATTCAGTCCGATGGACGAATTTGTCCAGCAATTGCTCTACACGATTCATAAGACAATCACGTTCTATCTCAGCCAGCATACCGAAGACCAATAATGGGTGTTGAACGGAATCGCCAGCTTTCTGGAGGCTCTCCCTGATCTTACGTTCTTGCTGGGCGTTACAGCCGTATATTGTGGCAAATGTAGTACCCGTTTTGATCATACACGAAGCGGTTACAGCAACGTCGTCTATAAGAGATTTGGCCATTCTTGCATTGTAAACTTCATGCAGCAAAAGTTAGCAAGCCACTTGCGCCCACATACTCTCTATGTCTTACCGATTCTCTCATCAGCATGCTTATTGATACAGAGCTGCAGTTTAGAAAAGTGCGTAACGCCTCTCGAAATAGCGCGCTTAGATGACTCATGAAGTCCGAATTTTGCAGCCAAATCTCGATAAATAGCTCTGGAAAAAGGTAAGTGATGCACAGGTCGGCGCTGGATATTGTTCGTAGGCGCTCGAGCACAAAGTCTTGCCAAAAGTCAATTCAAGAGTCATTATGATGTACACAAGGGGGCAACCAACAATATGTATAGTCCATTCTTCGGGGCATCAAAACAAAGAGGATCCTTGAATCTATTAACTAAGTTTCGCGAAATTTTGTTGAAACCGCACGCACCTTCTCAAGCCAGTGCTCCCAATTCTTTTCCGTCAAAAGCTCCCATTCTCGAGGTTTCTAAACATTGTCAGCTGTTGATTATAAAGGCCAAAAACACACGTACGGTATCTGTGACCAATCTCCGAAGAATGATGCTTCTACCATTTCCATATTTAAAGTACTCAAAATAAGATTCTGGCAATTTCAGGTCCAAAGTAGGCCAATCCATGTTTGTGGTATTATTTCTAACATGTGCCTCGAAATACAACACCACATAGTAATAATAGCTTGTTGGGGATATTGAACTTTTGGTGGCTAGGCCGAAATGTTACACAACTTGGCACCGGTAGATGAATCAGAGCCCAATGTGTCGAGCATGTACAGTACAGTACATAGGAACTGTGGTGGATGCCGCACCTCATCTGCAGGATGATTTGTTTGCGGCTGGGTGCAGCACTTAGATGCATGAAACCTTACATTGTCACCCAATATTGCAGCACTGAAATCTGCAAGCAAACCAGACAGCACAGAACCAGCCACAGAGAGCGTATCATGGCCCTGGATGTCCAACACATTTGCGGCCTGGACGCTACTTAACTCCATGTCACAGATACAAATAAACAAGGTTTCGATGGTTTCGATATCATGGATCAGTCACACAAACTAAATGGATTTTCTCCCATATAAAGACCAGCCGCAACAAGTTAGAGACGTTGGGCGCCCGAAACTTCACAACAACAGACAGGACTAGGAAAAAACCCCGCCAGTTTTCATTGACTGAAGCCATGATCGCTCAAGACAAACCCCAGAACACCCAATCATATAAAGAACAGATACTGAGAGCGAGATACTTTGATGGCACGAAGCTGGTCGAGTATCTAGATGAAGTATACGGGAAAAACCGTTGGCGACTCAAGGTGGGCTATGTAATATTTGATTCACATCTTAGACTTTCTCTAACAAGGAAGCCCAGACGCGACTAGATAGATGGGTGCTCATGGCTGGGGAGCCGTTGACAGACGTAAGTAAGCTGGCTGTTGGTCCTCCGCTTGGTTGCTAACGACAAGTGTTCCTCGTAATAGGACCAAATGGACGAACTAGAAAAGCGAGCATATGAACACTACTAGTGCACCGTTTTCATGACAGTAATGAGGCGTATTATTCATAGGATACCTTTTAAGATCACCGCGTTTGATGAACATTCTCAGCCCCTTTTTTAAGCATGCATTTCGCCTTTGATATGGAGATTAATGTATAATTGCGCCATAACCAATTTCGAGCCCTGATACATAATACAGAATACAAGAAACAAAGAATGAGACATTGACGCCTTGAATCCAAATAACAACACGTCAAAAAGTCATCCAATGAGCCTTTCATTCTCCTTATTATGTTCCTCTATTGAAAGGCAACTTGAGATGTTTCCATCTCAAAGCCGCTCGACACGCATTGGTACAATGTGACGGTCTACAAACGTCTCTAAACTGACCATTCTGAAGATTTTTGTAGAGTTCCTCCATCTTCATTTTGACCTCTTGGGCAGTGGCTCTCGTGGTGCAATTGATATCCAGCATTCTTTCCTGTATAAAGGAGAGAAGATCATGAAGAAACGGACTACATCTTTCATTATGGTGTAGAAATGTGAGCCAGATAGTGACAGACTTCCTAATGTAAATCTTGTCCTTTGTCCTACTCAGGCTGAAGAATCTGTCTTGCGAAAAACTCGGGTGGTCCAGGTCCGGCTCATCGCGGAGGTCTGCAAACAGATCTAGAGGTGTCTTATGTTCGATGTTGATCTCAGAGAAGTCTTTGAAGCTGCCAAGACCTGCATTGAAATCATCGTCGACTATTTGTTTTAACTTTCCAACGAATTCTTCTAGCTCTGTAAACAACGGCGAAGCGATAGTCAAGGGGTTATTTCCCAAAATATACCAGGTCAAATGTTCGACTAGGGTACAGCCAAAGCTCCACACGTCAGCTTTACGCCCAATTCCAACTGGGTAATCCGTGTAAGCAAACTCCGGTGCTTTATAAGTCTCAGAGTGTCTGACTTTTGCTGGGAAGGAGTTGGATTTTGTCAATTTCTTGTGGCATTTTGCCAAGCCGAGATCAGTGAAGAGCAAGGAGCCAGCGTCTTTGCATCCGACATAATCAGCGAACCATAGAATATTTGCAGGTTTTATATCACCAAAACGCCCAAAATCGGGACTGCCATTGTCAGGACTGTCATTATTATCGTCATTGTGGACGAGAGATAGCGTATCGGCGAGTTGTAGTAGTTCGTTTGCCAGCCACTCAAATGTCAACGTTTGGCCATCACCGCCAGATGGATGTCGAGACCATAACTCTGGTAAAGGCCCTGTGGCCAGTGGGAAAATAAGGTAATACCTAAAATGATCGTCTACTTCAATCTCGAATGTGCAGAGAAGCGGGCAGATTCTTGTTTTACCCGGTCGTTTACTATCGAATTGTCCCCAAACATAAGCCTCTTGAACAAATTCAGTCCACGAAGTCGTCTGGCTCCGTTCTTTCATAGCTAGCCAGCCCTCTTTGTGTTGATACTAGGATTGTCAAAAGCTTGTTATCAAAAGGCAGCAATGATTATCTTACCGGGAAGGTGTCAAACTGACAGCTTGAGGGGTGGAGTTTGATAGCTGTAACTACCCCTTGGGCTCCTTCACCCAATGCCGCCGGAACTATGGCTGTTATTTCGTCTACCGACGTTCCAGTTGTTGCATTGATACTTTTGCGTTCGATAATGGGAAGAAACCATGGTGGTATTCCTAGCTTGTAATGACGAACCCTTCCATTTGGTCGCGCCAGAAAGGGGGTAAGGCAAGTTTGTTGAAACTCGATGAAACTTTGATAGTTGAATCTTTTCCAACCCGGAATACTAAAAGTCTTCTTTCCGATACAGAAGCGATAGTCCGAAATTTTGAGTGGCAAGGCTGTGTCATCTACTTGCTCCTCTAAAAATGCCGATATCGACTGGGGCTTCCCAATTTTGATGAGTACTGCTAGTATGCGACAATACTTTGAGCAAATCTGAACTGCTTGATTCTTTGCAGCTCTTCTACTTTTGCCCATCTCTATGAGCAATCTCTCGACTAAGGGTTCTCGTAAGGCCGTCCGCAGGGATTTGAGAGGGAAGATCGTTTTTCCAGAGCATAACATATCTTCGATGTCGTCAAGACTGTCTTCTAGGATCTGAATTGCGGGAGCAACACTATTGCTTTCGTCAACACCTGGATGATTGCTGGCACTACTGATTTTTGATGATTCAGCCGCTACCACCAGTTGTAGAAATGCATCGCCATTATCCTCAACGATATCTAAGTGACTCTGCATGAAGGAGGGGTATGAAGTCATTGTAAGACAAATATTTGTAGGCTTCGTACTATAAAATCTTCCGAACGGTCAACATGCGGTTGGGGAACTGTCGGGGTGCATCAAATACCGTTTCAACGCGTTTAATTCGATTCAACATTGATTTGACCCAAATTTCTGGACCAAAGTAGTCCACGAGGCTCAGATTGGTCCCACAAGTTGTACACGGCTAGTATTGATCCGAGCGTTGAAATTGGTGTTTGCAACCTAAGGCTAGGTTTGCTGTGTTGTACAGCTGGTTTCAAAGAATGAACAAAAGCTTGTACCGTACCTTGTCTGCAAAGAATCATGGAACAGAGCCTGTCTGCGACTTATATCTGGCAGTGTGCCGTGGAAGTGTGATTTGGGGGGCTCTGCACAAGAATCAGCGGCAGTGGAATTATGCCATGCTTTATATAGACGAGGCTCCGCGATTTCTTTGCGCGTTTCAACCGTGCTGGAACTGAGCAGCCTGCCACATTTAACTATTTTAACTGCAAAGCCAAAATGTAATTTGCTGAAACGAGGCATCCAGGTAGGCAACCCCAATCTTTCCAGCCTGACACAAACAAGGCAGCCAAAGGACAATCTTTCCGCCCAGCTGAATGTGAGCAAATCCATAAAGCCTGATTACTTCACCTTGTTCATGACCAAGGAGCACAAGGTCAACCAACTATCTCAAAACGGTTCTACTATGTCCTATCTCGTAGATAAATCAGCGAGTACACGACTAACAATCAGTAGAAAGCGGATCTGTAGCTCCTGTTGTCTTTCGAATAGTTCATGCTGAGAAGTCTTGAGATGGTGTGAAGAAACTGGCATGGGGCGCGACCTTTCCACCCCTCCTTTAGAACTGGCTAGCTGGCTTTGCTACACCTTCGCACGACCTACAGCGGTTCATGTTCTACGACATGTGATGGTTAGCCGTCGCTGACATGACACGATGTCACTTTCCCTACTTTGATGTCGCAGTTATGTGTAAGCACGTATTTTCTTGGATCTCATTCACCTCAGTCAGATACGATTCATCTGAAAGCCAAATATGGTTGACGAGACCCAAATCACACAGCCCTACTACCAGCGGTCAGCTAGTTTGGGCTGCCAGATACAAAAAACCTCTCAATCTAGTGACATCTGTCCCGTTCATGGTAAAGGTAGCGATGACTTGAAAGGGGTCATGATGAACAATGACCTGCAAGACAGGGGGTGCATCGCTGCCCAAAAGAAAAGTGGCGCTTCAGACCTATCCGAGCATAGCCACGTCGATAAATTTGCACCTGCAGGCAGAGCAATAAGAACAAGTACAACGTCAGCAATCAGCAAAGTGAGGTGTGTCGGTCCTCGAATCAAATTTCCGTGAGAATTTCGCCATTTGCTATCCGTTAGGTGCAGCAAACGGGCCTCATAACGCATTAGCCCGGAAATGGGCTAATGCATGGGTAGTACAGCAGGTGGAGTGTTGAACAGCAGATGCCACAAATTGATAAATGAGAATGCAGCAAACCGCCTTGCCGATATGAACGGATATGAATGGGGGAAGTCGGCACGGAGAAACAAGATAATATTGTGTCTTTTCTCCAGCACCTTGATCTACTCCTCTCCCTTTCTACTGAGTCTTCATAGTGCCAAGCCAAAAGTTCTCGACTTCATTCACAAACACACACCTCTGTGAGCAATGGCAGCATCAATATCTACCACTTACAAGATATCAGTGAATGATATATGTCAAGACAAGCTTCTCGAGATCCTGAACTACAAACTCAGAGGCAATTTTCGTCTTAAGGTGCCGCCAAACTTTGTCAACGCCATTGTCCATGACTAAGCAAGCATTAGTTGAAAGGGGATATATATGTCATACGACTGCCTGTTCACATAACAGTAAGTCTTAGAGTGTCCAGTCAGAACACGTCTCTAACAAGGGAAAGAATGACTTCCTCCACCAGTTTGGCTACCGGCTAGAAGGGGGAATTTGATCGGACGAGTCGATGTAAGAGTTGAACCTCATATTTCACTCTGCGTGCGCCCCTAGTCAACAGTACACAATTTTCGCATTAGCAATTGAACATCTGACACCTGCTTGAACGACGACACAGGGACGGATAGGTCTGCATGGAAGTGGTGTTATGTTACGTCTCCTATCATTGCATATCGGTATCATTTGCGAGGTCGTGTGTCAAGCTTGCGAAATCATTGAAGTCGGGCTTGCAGGCTATCAGTCACACCCCCACAGGCCCAAGTTTCGCCCAATTTGAACAATATAGGGTTCACTGAAATTTTAGTCTAGATTACTAGGCTTCCCGAGGTATCCAAGTTTCAAGTATCAATCGGTTAGAAGAGCGTGGTAATTAGATCTCATATCAAGTTTCGCAGAATTAATGGCCTGTCGTCCTCCCTACAATTAGTCCTTTTTTTGATGACTGTAGCCCCTAATTCTAGGTTTTTATGAACAGATGCTAGCATTAAAAGTTCTTCTCTTTCATCATTGGAGGAGGAACACTCTGGTGATCAGAGTATGGCAAATGAGATATAAAAATCAGAGACTTGCTCATCATATGGCTGCTCTCCGACTCAAATCTCTAGCATTTAAGCTCGTTCCGAAGTCTGCGAAAGAAATCATTCGAGTATCTTTCAGTGGTCACCAAATAAGATGTTCTCACATGTCATCAAATCAAGTCAGTAGAGGACTTTTGAGGAAGCATGTATAGAAATAGTGGAGATGGCGCATGGCGCATAACCCATCGCCTTGAGCTCTACAAGCGCCACTGTGGCATGCTCCTCTCCGCCCGAACCAAGTGCGTCTTTTCTTGTGAGTGAGTGGACAATGACGAGTATCCGCTAGCCAAGTCTGAACTTCCGGCGCATCGGTATGGGATATCTGGTCGAACCAGGGCCATGAAGCTAATCGTAATCCACGATTCGTTCAAACACTGCATTGAAACTGCATTGATGCCCAAGTACTGGTACATCCAGGACCATGGCCATGCACTCTTTACAGCCACGGGGCGATTCATGACATTGCCACTTAAGTTTCAAAGCATGGTCTTTCCATCAAATCGATAGTGTATTTTCCGAAGCTTGAGCCTGGGCCTAAGTCCAGTAGGTTGGTTCGCTCATCGCCATGCCTATCTAATTCGTTGTATTATGGCGTCCAGGCTATGCTATCGAATTTTCGAATTAAGATCAAAATGTTCAAGCTAAATTCGTAAAAGTGATTGCAACTACCACGTGATCGAGGTCAGTTCATGATGGCCATAAGAGCTTCACCAAGGACCTGCACGGACTGGTCACCACGGTGCACCGGTGGTGGGTCTTTCTTTAACCCCATGAAATGATACACCGCTTTTTGCGCAGCTCGAACCGAATACTCCATGGTGAAAGTCACATCTCGATCTATCTCGACATACTGCCCTAACAGTCCGAGGTTTCGACTGTCCTTGGGAATAACATCTGGTCTATCTCCCTTCTCTCTTGTCAAGAAGGGACTGCCGATAAAGGGCATGACACAAGGTATGGTCGTAGACTTCTCCAAAGTCGGGCTCAATGGAAACTTGAGGTGATGCAGTAGCTCCGTCAGAATCTCTTGCCCAGTACATTGCATCATAGGCTTCTTAACGAACGTTCCCTCTTGGTCAGGATAGAGTCCGTATCCCCACAATACAAAGACATTATCAGGCTGGTCGAGGAAATAAGGCTGATTCGGGATTGTTACCGACATCATCCACGGGCAATCTCGAAAAGTGATTAGAGGACAAACGCCGTTAGACGTTCCCGACCACTTTCTAAGATGGTCAAGGAAGCTTGCGTCAACTGCAGTTATGGTGAAGGAGAGCCACATAGATTTCGAAGAGCGATTGATAAAGGTCTCGGGCCGGCCGAATGTGTCAGCATGCGTGTTGAGCTGTGGATCTGCGAGTGACACCCAGAACTTCCACACAGGATCTGGATCACTCAGGATACTCTCCTGTGTTGGTAGTGGTGGCGGCGGTCTATCATCTCCTCCGATCCTGGAACTTGAGGTCATCGAACCGAGTGTGATTAGCACAACATCGGAAGACTTTACGTCCAGCGTGCTCTTCACACCTCTGCTCTCAACTTGAAGTTCCGATACACTGATCTCATCTCCTGGAAGGAAGGACACAGAAAGCACCTTCGTGTCTTGACCGCAAATGTTAGACATGACAGCGTTGGGACCATTGCTATTGACTTACCATACTGAAAATCGACCCCAAGATCCTTGAGATGGGTTTCCATGGGCAAAATGACAGACTGGTAGTCATTCATTGGCGTTCGCTCGATACCCGCTAGTGTGCTGATGTTTGTGAACTCGTGCAGAAAACGGTGGAGGTACCGACGGAACTCGATCGCACTATGCCATGGCTGAAAACCATACATGCTCGACCACATGTCCCAGAACTTCGTCTCAAAGAACTCTGGTCGAAAATGAGCCTGGATCTCACCACTACCAATCTTTTCCTCGGTCTCGATCACTATGCCTAAAAGGTCAAGCCGTTCTTTGGTGCTGAGACCGATGCTCGTCACATCTAGGATCTGCGGTCCGTCTGGCCGTGTAGCAACAAGCCGAGCCTTGAATTGGGCTTTTTCCTCGACATTCTTGTTGAAAGATTCAATCTCGTCGCGCAGTGTTACCTTTGGGTCCGTCGTGGATGGAATCTTGGATAGAGTGTCATAAAGACAGTGATAAGAGAAGTTGAGTTTCCGCGCCGCTCTCACAAGGTAGCCACGCTTCCAGTCCTCTCCAGCTCCTCCCATTGACCCCCCTGGAACTGGAGACGCTTCAATGATATGTATCTGGTTGGCGGGTACATGTGCGTCGTAGTAAAGATGAACAGCTGCGGAGAGTGACGCTATGCCTCCTCCAACGAGGTACACATGGGTGTCCTCAGGTCGCCTTGCAGGCTCCAGCTGAGAAACGTCTTCCATTTTGAAGGCGATAATGAGTCAAGATAGATCATAGATGTAATCATCATTCGCCCTTGAGAAGTGTAATATCCAATATAGAGACTGCCTTGGGTCTTGATAAACGCCAGCTAAATCGCCACTGGCGACAGATGAGTATTGGACGAGTAGACGGAAGATTATACAAATATGGCAAACAAACCAAGACTTTGAGTAAAAGCTCGATGGGTCACACACAACGAGAAACTCTTGTCGAGACAATCTGATTCGGACCTGCAGGGACAACAACACAAGGTATCATCACTTCCGCGCGGGATGTGGCCCTTCTCTCCGCTTTAAGGCATCACAGTGTAACAATTGTCCAATAGAAGCGTCCAATTACAGAATTGAGTGCCAGCTACAAGTGTCTCCAGTGCAACAGGGCGAAGTAATAGCTGTCGGATGGTAGCAGAGCGGAACTTTAGAGTAACAAACAATGATGTAGGAAGCGCCTGATGGTGGCCGGATCGTACGATTCAGCCACTGAAAATTTAGCGCAAAAGCCTCACCATTGGCCGGGTCCGATCTGGAATTCGGCACGTTCGCTAGGCCTGCCTGCAAGACAGGGGACTGCGGAGCCGTCCAGTGCGGGCCGTGAAACATCTTGACAATGCAGCTCCACGAGTTTGGCAAGTCCAAGAGAAAGTTTCTCAATAAAAAAGGTGACAAGGGTGAGATCGGTTCTAAAGAGTGTCGCCCAGATCCGATCGAAGATCTGTTGCTCGATCCTAGGGGGGTGGAATCCAGATGCAGGGTGTCTGAGACACCGCGCCGATTTCACCCTGACTTAGCCCGAATGGCTCTAGATAGGCGACATGACCGAACCTATGTAAGACCGTTTATGTATGTATGATATATATATACTCGGACATCTTGTCAAATTTGCCGACCTTCGCTCGCCTTCCACTTCCCCATTGCTGGCGAGACTAGATGTGAGTGCGGGGCCGAGCACGAAAAGCAAATGCGGGGTGGAATGACGGCATGCGGAAGAAGGCCGGCCCTCGGGTTCAGCCCACGGGAGCTACAGGATAAACTTACAAGCACCGCGATATCGCTCAACGACTTCTCGTTGCTTTGTAAGAGATAGTCCCACTGTATTCTGTGTCATAGAGCACAAAATCACAATATATTGTCATCAATTCAGCTGCTGAGGCAGTCAAATTAGAGAAACGCCAACTGACTGACAAAATGTCGACCCCCCTGAAACTCGCAGTGCTGGATGATTACCAAGGCTTCGCTGAGCCTCATTTCAAGGAGTTGGATCCAGCCAAGTACGATGTGACCATTTTTAGGGACACCCTCCTGCCTTACAATCATCCTGATACCCCTCAGGAGGTGAAGGATCAGCTCGTTAAAAGATTTCAGCCATTCGCCATCATTTGTATGTATCAGACAAGTTAACGTCTCCCCCGCACTAATATCTCCTAGGCACTATGAGGGAGAGAACTCCGTTTCCAAAAGAACTTATCGATCAACTTCCCAACCTGAAGTTATTGCTCACCACGGGTGTCCGCAATGCTTCACTCAACTTGCCAGCTCTCAAGGAGCGTGGCATCCCTGTCGCGGGGTGTCTTGTTCCTTCTGACAGCACAACACAACACACGGTGGCGTTGATCCTTTCTCTTGCCCGGAACTTGACACCGGATGATCGCTCTGTCAAGAGCGGTGGCTGGCAGACATCGTCTGCCATTGGTTTGACAGGGAAATACTTCGGTGTTCTTGGTTTGGGTAGACTTGGAGCGGCGACCGCCAAGATCATGCAACAAGCTTTCGGGATGAAGATCCTGGCTTGGAGCACGAACCTCACCCAGGGCGCCGCTGATGAGAAGGCTCAAAGCCTAGGACTCCCCATTGAATCGGAGGACGGTGAGAAGACCTTCAAGGTCGTGAGCAAAGAGGAATTGTTCAAGACGGCGGATGTCGTAAGCGTGCATCTCGTGCTGTCCGACAGATCAAGAGGTATCGTCAGTGCGAAGGAATTGGAGTTGTTGAAGCCGGACGCCATGTTTATCAACACTTCTAGAGGCCCGTTGGTCGTTGAGAAGGATTTAATCGATATTCTGAAGAAGGGCAAGATCCGAAGTGCCGCTCTAGATGTCTTTGAAATCGAGCCTCTGCCCCTGGATAGCGAATGGAGGACAACCAAGTGGGGAGAAAATGGCAGCAGTGACGTTCTCCTGTCACCCCACATGGGATACGTGGAGAAGAGTGTCCTATCTCACTGGTATACCAAGCAAGTTGAGAACGTTTTGAGATGGGAGAAGGGTGAGGCCCTAGCACAGAACTTCTTTTGAGACAGCGTTTTGATACAGCATCCTCATCCCTAATGTAGCATGTTCGATGTGATGCAGGGTGAAGTGTCTTTCAAGCCAAATCTCTTATCAGCTACTTTCAAGAAGTCTCCAGTGAAGATACAAAGCAATTTGCGTGTTATTCTCCTTCATGGTCAATGAGGACACCCTAGTCTGGGATGTCCTGAACTCTTATGTGAAATGAATTTGTCCATTCTCATCGACGTCTTTGTCGTTTCATTTGCATCTGGATTCATTTGGGATCACCGGGGAGCCCAGGCTATGTTTGGCGTCGTCTCGACGATATCAACCTCCATCGCTGCTTCCTAAACCAAATAGTACACACCCCGTTCTTTCCTCCGTATCTTGCTGCCCTTCCTGTTCCTAGTCGCTACCTTTCTTCCAGGTGGTTCATCAAATTCTCATTCTTTTCCCCCTCGTCCACGACCGTATCGACAACATCTCGCCCAATCCTCCACAGAGCCGTCATCCTCAGGATCGCTTCCTTAAACCATGTCTCTGCCAGCCAAACACGAGCCTGGTCTAGGAGAGACCAAGCCTGTCACTGACAAGATTACAAAACCCGAGGATGGGAAACTCGAGAGCTCATCCTTTGGCGGGCTGCCGGTCTCTGATCCCGCGACATCCTCGACTCAACTCATTGCTTCCATCGAGAGTGACGAGTTTCCCCGCTACTCTACCACCCCCAGCTATTCGGCCCCCCAACACCGAGCATATCCATACCAGAAAGCAGCAGCGCTGAATATTCGTAGCGGACCAGCTCCGCAGAAGGGAACGCCACAAGATCGCTTCAGAACTGCGGTCTTAGGCATCGATGAGGCTTCACAGCCTGTTTCCCGTACTCCTTACGTGCCAACCGCTCCAGTTCCAATTCCTTTCATTCCCCGCCCGTTCAATCCTACGATGACTTGGGGTGACTTCACTCCAGGCGTTCCTGCGAGGAACGATGGCGGCCCATATGGAGGTCCCGCGCCTCCTGCCGCCTTCGGGGCAAACTTCACGAACACAATGCCGACGGCGTGGGCAGCAACTATGCCCTTCAATGCCGCTCCAAAGACGAACACGGCTCACGCAGGTCCCCGGGCACCTCCAGTCGTCAACCAAACTGCGCGTCCGGGCCAGCCAAAGAGTGAGGAAGCTCCGACTGCGCGTCTGTCCACAGAATGCCAGGACCGCGCATTCAACCCGGAGTTCATCGAGTCCACCACCCCAAATGGTCTTTTCTGGTGCTCAGTACGCTTGAAAGAGCAGCTCATTCGCCCAACCAAAGCATATCCCACACCGTCCGCGGCAAAGCTTGCCATTGCTGAGCGAGCTTTGCAAGTAATCCGATCCTGGCCGAAGCCCACGAAAGCGGAAAGACTCCGACAGAAGAACGATCGGATTCGCTGCCTTGACGAGCAACTGCGCATGATCACTAAGGAGCGCAATGATCTCAAAGTAGGCAATATCAATGGAGACGACAGCTCTCAGGCTCTCAAAGTAGCAGTTAAAGGAGCAGAAAATGCCACAATTAACGTCAATATGAACAATCCCGTCGAGGCTCGCGCCTTTCTCGAGGGTATCAAGGTGGGACAGCAGCTGGCGGCTTCGGGAACTAAGCGCGACGACCATCGCAAGGATGGTCGAAGCCGCCGTCGTTCCCGTTCCCCAATCGAGAATCCTAACCGATCAGGCGGTATCAACTTACCTACTTATCGTGACCGGTCGGATCCTCGACGTCATCACTCCCAGCATAATAGCTGGCGCGAGTCCTCTGAGAGCTCGCACGGCTACTACCGTGCAGGGAGTCGAGATCCCGCACTGCCAAACACCGATCGGTATCGCCCTCACTCTTGCGAGGCCAGCGGAAGACTTCAGAATGCAAAATCATCTGAGGAGGCAGAGCGAGGTCGGAGCCGCGCGAGGAAGTAAATGTACCCTCTCCACCCAGGCAATTGTGCGCCAAGGTGTACCCTTCTTTCTCCATACTCGTATCTGTTGGCAGAGAACATCACGACACCAAGAATTGATTTCGCTGTCTAGTGCGTTACAGTCAGTATCGTCTAGCTTCCTCCTCTGGAATTTCCTCTGATTTTTAGTTAGGGCTTGGTTCGTCTTTTGGTCACTTCGGAGACTGTTGGCTTGTGGACTTTCCCCCTTCAAGAATGGGGCTCGTGCAAGCTTGGTTTAGACATGGATGGATGTAATACTATTGCAGATGTATAAGTTTCTCTTGCGCGGTCAGAGAGGGTCTGCTGGTGGAGCAATTTCTCCATTTTACGCTGATGGGAGAGGATGTCTAATACTCGCTCATACAGCATCTCGTCATCGGTATGGTTGTTAGAGGATAGTGACGATCGGGTCACAAATCCGCATGTTAGTTGTTTGGCTTAGTGTAACGACATTGTATCAATAAAATGGACCTGTAACAATTTCCGATCAGTGTGCTGAACTTGATATAATCACAAAGCTGCTTGTATGAAACATCAATCGACGGCTTACTAGATGATCTCGAAGCATCATTCAAAAGCACACTCTCAACAGCTTCCCGCACATGAGACTCTATTTTACATAGATAACCATATCATAACCTACTGGGCATTCTTGATGCTCCGTCTAGCCTTATGACTGTGCCGTTTAGCATAGGGTTTTCGATTGCATGCCTTACCGTGATGGCAAACTCCTCTGGCTTGCCCTCCCTCTGCGGAAACTCCATCGCTTTCTGCAGGCTCTTCCTGGTCTTCTCATTCATCATGGACGTCATGGGTGTTTCGAACGTTCCCGGCGCAATAGTCACCACGCGGATGCCGAACCGCGAAAGGTCCCGGGCCATGGGCAGCGTCATGGACGCCACGGCGCCCTTGCTAGCCGCGTAGCTGACCTGGCCCATCTGCCCATCAAAGGCAGCTGCTGACGCCACCATGACCACGACGCCGCGCTCGCCGTCGGGCTCAGACGGAGGAGTGGCGGCAAGGTGAGGCAGCGCCTGTCGGGCGACGTCGAGCGTGCCGCGGACGTTGATGCCCAGCACAAAGTCAACGTGGGCGAGCGAGAAGGGCTTGCCCTTCCTGTCGAGGATCAAGCCCGGATGGCCGACGCCGGCGGCGGGGACGATGCCGCCCAGGGCCTTGCCGGTGTGCTTGATCCACTCGACGGCGCCCTGCACGGCGGCGGCCACGCTGTCCGTCTCGAGCACATCAGTGACCCAGAACTTGGCGACGGCGCCGAGTTCCTTGACGAGGGCTTGGCCGGCGTCCTCGTTCATGTCAAGGATTGCGACGTTGCCGCCGTGCTTAGCGATGTCTACGGCGCAGGCGCGGCCCAGGCCAGATGCACTGGGAGGTGATGTTAGTGAGATTGATCGAGGGTAAGCGCATGTGATAATGGGTGTATATACCCGCCGGAGATGATGAAGGTTCGGTCGATAATCTTCATCTTGACTTATAGAATATAAATAGACTCTTTGAAACAAGCACTATCGTTAAGGAGGTTGAGATTTGAAGTAATAAGAGCTCATCCAACATAGCATTATGGAGGATAGATGGTTGGAAAGCAGCGTATAAATGGATGAAGTCAAGTTCGGGTCAAGCTGTACAGAAGCCTCGGTAGTGAAGAGCGAGCCACCCGGTCCACCCACCACTATTCCAATTGGCCTGATCCTTGCATACCCCGGACCGCTGCCGCTACGTTAGGCCCTGCTGAGCCACACTTGCACAGCGGGCGCTGCCAGCCTATCGGTGCCGCAAAGGCTCCCTGATAAGCACCTGAAAGCGTTTCGTTTCCAGGGCGGCGGCGTGTGACCTGTGCTGCTTGCATCAGCGAGCAGAGCAGTCGTGCGTATCCACCACGATCAAATTCCAAGATTCCCGCAACACCAAGCAACATTCCTTGTAACAGCGAATCTGCACGCGGCCACCGCGTACTGTCTTCAACAACACATGCATCGCATCGGTACGCTATAAAAGTCTAGGTCGTGCTCTCCCAAAGAGCAGACATTCAACATGACGAGACCGCGGGGCTCCTCCGCCGCGAGCGAGGAGAGCACCGGCACCGCGCGCGACCAGGTACGATCCGCGTCTCCTGACCCGGCGAGCCCTCATCGCTCGTTGCGCGGCAGACACTGATGCTCGATATACAGGAACTAGGGAGCATGTATGACTACCTTGCGAAGATCATTCTGCTAGGACCAAGCGGGACGGGAAAGTGAGTGTCTTGTGTTTTACGTGGTGTGGTGGCTCGGCGTCTTCGGCTTTGATTGTCTTACGATATCTGGAAACTTGTGGCGCAGGGTCAAGAGCTTGCAGGAGCTTGAGTTGAATCATGTGGCTGATACGTTGTCTTCCCCAGGTCATGCATATTACACCGCTTCGTGAAGAACGAATGGAGGGTCCTCTCGTCGCAAACCATCGGCGTGGAGTTCGCAAGCAAGATCATCAAAGTCGGCACCGGGGCACGGCGGAAGCGAATAAAGCTACAGGTACGGAACCAAACTGTGCAGCCTCTATGTCGGATGCTGCCCCAGGAAGGGGTAGATGCGGCACGGTGATGGAGATGAAGACTAACGAGCTTTCCAGCTCTGGGATACAGCTGGCACTGAGCGCTTCCGCTCCGTCTCGCGGAGCTATTATCGCGGAGCCGCTGGGGCGATTCTAGTCTACGACATTACCTCGCACAAGAGCTTCAACAGCCTACAACCGTTCCTAAACGATGCACGAGCTCTTGCCTCTCCCAATCTCACGCTCCTCCTTGTTGGCAACAAGCTCGACCTAGCGAGCGAATCACTGGTCGACACTACCGTCCCACCACCGACACCGAGCAGCGTCTCCTCCGCGTCGATTCCATACTCTAGCTCACAAGGCGCGAGCAGCAGCACTGGGCTTGGCTCGCAGCAGCGCGCAACGATAGCGCCCGATGGACGAGAGGTGTCTGCCACAGAGGCAAGCCGGTGGGCGAGCGGTGTGAACGTGCCCGTGACGATGGAGGTCAGCGCGTTCAACGGGGAGGGCGTGGACGAGATCTTTGGACGGCTGGCGCGGATGATCCTCACCAAGATCGAGCTGGGAGAGATCGACCCCGACGACCCCATGAGCGGAATCCAGTACGGAGACGCAGGCGGGACCTGGAATGCAGGGGCGAGCGATGGTGCCAGCATCAAGAGCTCGATGACGGCGGACGAGATCGGAGTCGGCACGCGGAGGAGAAGACGGGGAAAGCCACGGGGTCAGTGGGGCGGGATGAGAGAATGGGAGGAGGTGTTCACGCTGAACAATAGACGCAGGGGCGGGGGTTGTGAGTGCTAAATGATGAGAACGACATGTTGGAGTTTGGGCGCAGAGACTGGATAATTACTACACAGATGATACCTATTTCCCTTTGTCGCAATGGATATATCTTGCTCCATGCCTGCGTATAGATACAAGGAGAAGAGAGCTGGCACGGAGCAGCCAACTACAGCTTAATGGTGGAAGATTCAAGATTAGCATACGTTTAGCGAGCACCTCAGAACGAAGCATTGTAATTGTTTGGCTTTTAACCTAGTAAATGTCTGAACCAAACATGGCATTTGTCGTAGTGTTTCGGCTTAGTCAGATTTCTCAGATTGAGGGTCTGGTGAAGCTAAAATTGCAGTGAAAAGTTGGACAGTTCTGCACAATTTGACCGGCGGTTCGAAATTGTCATAAAGCATCTAGAGCTGTTAGTTAGCCGCTTGAAGATACATCACAGATTGCATACATGTCGGATCATCAAGCCATATCAAGGACCAAGGCAGGAGAAGGTTCGCACTTAGGTATAGACAAGAGGTGATCTAGCATTATCGAGAAGTAGTATGCCCACGAATAAGCTACCTTGTCTTTACTACAGTACAATGATCAGAGCAGGGTTCGTGATACGAATAATCATCGTGAGGCTGTTATTAATATAAGTGCAGTCGGGTAGTCTGGCAGGTAGTTAATCTTGCTGCAAGCCTCAGCCAACTTAGGCTAAATTGGGACGGCGGAGGTCCTCCCTCCGTGACGCTACCGCTGAGACGGGTCCCTACTGCATTGAAGACTGTCATCTGCGGCGTGATCTCTGGCGCTCTCGATGCAGGGATCATCATCGTTGGCGGCTCATCCTCGGGTTGTAAATGCTGTGTTTCGTGATGTTCACTGGTTCACAGGAGCATGGGCGTTGTTAGATGAGGGAAGGCTTCCCGATGTTCCATCTTGTTAAACCTCTTTGGTTAGCCTCTGGCTGTAAAAGCTCGAGTTTGGTCCAGCAGTCAACTTTTGTCGTGGGGATTGAACTACGAATATCAGAAGATGGCGGCATGTCTTGCTCAAAACCCCGACGTTCCATCGATCTAAGTTTCGCCGTATGTACATACAGACAGAATTGTCCGTAGTTCGCGGTAGTAGAGAGCCCTGGAGTTGCTGCAACCCTGTGGCTACAAGCCACACCTTCTCGATGACATGACTGACTTTAGCCGCCTTTACCCAGTGAGCATCCCTGAAAATACATTGCGTTGGGAAGCAAATTGAAGCAATGGTACCCGGCGAGCAGCATCTTGAATCGCATCCCGCGTGTCCCTACGGCATTACCCACAGTGGAGAGACCGGGGGAGCTTCGTGCGTGCATGGTGCAGCCCACTGCAGATGCATCTGTGCCCTCGGCGAATGTCCTCCCGCGCTCATTGACTGGCGCGCGTTGGTAAAAGAGGATGATCATGGGTTTAGGTTGCTTGGGGTTCGTTGTCTAGTCAAGTCAAGTGAACCAGGTTGTCCAGGCCCAAACTTGATAAGTGTGATGACTTATGGGATTGAGAATCAGTCCTCCTCGTCCCTACCTGCCTTAGATAGACCCGATCCCATCAACTATAAGAAGGCACGATCCACGTCAACTCAGCAACTTTACCAAAGCCTCATCTGCTACCCCAATTCTTGCTCTCATCAAATATCCAACTTTGATTATACCCCGCCATCGTGAACCCCCTCACCCCACAATGGCGCCCCGCACCATCATCCCTATCGACAAGAACTGGGAGTTCAAGCAGGCAGACAAGGAGGACAGCAAGTATCTTCCCGTCGGCCAATTCCCAACGAACGTTCACCTCGATCTGCTACATCACGGTCTTATTCCCGACCCCTTCATCGGCAAGAATGAGCTCGATGTGCAGTGGATCGGCGAGGCCCAATGGGTATACAGGACAACCTTCACGGCGCCGTCCGTGACCAGCGGTGCCAAAGCCATTCTCGCCTTCGATGGCCTAGACACGTTTGCCACGGTGCTGCTGAATGGAAAGACAATCCTCGAGACGGATAACATGTTCACGCCTGAGCGGGCAGACGTCACATCGGTTGTGAAGGAGGGTGACAATGAGCTAGTCATCACCTTCGACAGTGCATATCTAAGAGGCTGGAAGCTGGTCGAGAAGTTCCCAGACCACAAGTGGGGTTGCTGGAATGGTGACAGTTCACGACTAGCTGTCAGGAAAGCACAATATCACTGGGTAAGCTTGTTTGTGCTCAGTCCATACTTCCGAGGGCTAACACAACCTCGCAGGGTTGGGATTGGGGCCCGACTTTGATGACCTGCGGGCCGTGGCGACCCGTCAATCTCGAGATCTACGATAGCAGATTATCAGATCTATACTTTGACTCAACGGTGGAGAAATCCTTGGAATCAGCAACAGTGGTAGTGCACGCCGCGGTAGAAGGTGAGGCTGAGAAGGTCCGGCTGGATGTCACTTTGAACGACCAATCGGTCTCTTCTGAAACGGTAGAGGCCAAGTCAGGGGCTGTATCAGCGACATTTCACATCAGCAACCCTTCCTTGTGGTATCCCATCCGATACGGCAAGCAGCCGCTCTATACCGTCAAAGCGACACTCTTGAGCGGAACTGAAGAGATCGACACCATTACCAAGAAGATCGGCCTGCGGAGAGCAGAGCTGGTACAAGATCCCCTGAAAGATCAGCCCGGCTCATCGTTCTTCTTCAGAATCAACAACATTCCCATCTACTGTGGAGGTAGTGACTGGATTCCTGCGGATAACTTCATTCCTCGCATCAGCCGCGAGCGTTACTACGACTGGGTGAAGTTGGTGGCAGATGGCAACCAGTTCATGATAAGAGTATGGGGTGGCGGCATATACGAGGAGCAGGCCTTTTACGATGCTTGTGACGAGCTTGGAATCCTTGTCTGGCAAGACTTCATGTTCGGCTGCGGCAATTACCCTGCATGGCCAGAACTCCTCAAGTCCATCGAGCGAGAAGCGACGGAGAATGTCAAGCTTCTTCGACACCACCCTTCTATTGTGATATGGGCAGGAAACAACGAGGACTACCAGTACCAGGAGAGCGAGGGTCTGACCTATGACTTTGAGAACAAGGACGCTGAGTCCTGGTTGAAGACAGACTTCCCTGCGAGATACATATACGAGAAGGTCTTGGACGATGTCTGCAAGGAGCTAATCCCTGGAACTTACTACCACTTCGGCAGCCCCTGGGGCAAAGGAGTTGACACGCGGGATCCAACGGTGGGCGACATCCACCAGTGGAACGTATGGCACGGTACTCAGGAGAAATATCAAAACTTTGACAAGCTAGTCGGCCGCTTCGTATCAGAGTTCGGCATGGAAGCGTTCCCCTCCGTCAAGACGATCGACGCTTTCCTGCCCCTGGGCAAGGACGACCCAGACCGGTACCCGCAGAGCTCGACGATGGACTTCCACAACAAGGCGGACGGGCACGAGCGGCGGATTGCACTCTACCTGGTGGAGAACATGCGGTACGCGCCAGACCCGCTAGAGCAGTTCGTGTATAGCACGCAGCTGATGCAAGCCGAGGCGCTGGCGAGCGCGTACCGGCTGTGGAAGCGGCAGTGGAAGGGCCCCGGGCGCGAGTACTGCGGCGGCACGCTGGTCTGGCAGATCAACGACTGCTGGCCGGTCACCTCGTGGAGCATCTGCGACTACTACCTGCGTCCCAAGCACGCCTACTTCACCGTCAAGCGCGAGATGGCGCCTCTCAGCATCGGCATGACCAGGCGCGAGCACAGGCACCCCAAGGACAAGTACACGCGCGTCAACATTGAGGTCAAGACGCAGATTGAGGTCTGGGGCAGCAATTTGACGCTGGAGGATCTGACGGTTGACTGCGTGTTGAAGGCGTGGGATGTCGAGACTGGCAAGGAGACGTTCTCGAAAACGGTAGCTGAGGGGCTACTACTCCCGGAGAACAGATCGACTGAAGTCGTTGCGATGGATGTGCCTGTCGACAAAGCGGGAGATGAAGCGAGAACCGTTGTGGCGACTTACTTCATCCAGAACGGGAAGCAAATTGCGCGATACGTTAACTGGCCGGAGCCCCTTAAGTATCTTCACCTGCAAAAGCCGAAGCAGTTGAAGGCGGAACTATCGAGTGATGGCAAGTTTGTGGAGGTCAGCGCAGAGTTTCCCGTGAAGGGCGTCGCAGTGGAATGTGTGGATGACAAGGTGAAGTTCGACGACAACCTGGTTGATATTGTGCCGGGAGAAGTCGTGAAAATTGGTGTTACAGGGGCAAGCAGCTCTTCAGTTATCACGACGAGGTACTTGGGAATGCTCAACTGAAAGAGCCATCTCAATCAGAGTAAATATCCGACCAATTCAGGACTTTTTGCATGATTAGGGAGTGAGAAGAGCCTTTTTTCCAATATTAGATTTCATGAGCAGATCTATACATACTCAATAGACTCATCACATACAACCACATACAACCACATCCAGCCCTCGTGCAATCACATATGAAGTCCTTGTCAGCGCCTGTTTACATTATTCGATAAATTCTCAACCCGTTTTCATGTCATCCCATGCCCAGAACAACTCGCCTCCGACGCCCCCATCTTCCATTCTTGACGTTCAATTACAACAGCCGGCACGCATCTCTTACACAGCCAGGGTGCCCTCGACCTTCTCGTTGGGGCCGGCGATCAGGACCTTGATGACCTGGCCCTCCTTGACCTTCTTGAAGGCCTCCTCGGCCTGGCCGAAGGCGACGGTGCCGCTGATCAGCCTCTTGACGTCGACCTTGCCGGAGGCGACGAGCTCGACGGCGAGCTTGTAGTCGCCGCTGCCGTAGCGGAAGGAGCCCTTGGCGGTGACCTCCTTGAGGCACAGGGCCATGATGGGGAAGTTGATGTCGGCCTTGCCCATGCCGCCCTGGACGTAGGTGCCGCCCATGCGCACGACGTGCAGGCTGGTCTGGATGGAGGGCTCGGCGCCGCTGGCGTCGATGACGACGTCGGCGCCGGCGGGCAGGCCGATCTCGCGCAGGATGTTGGCGGCGTTCTCCTCGGCGGAGACGCGCTGGGAGACGTACGTGTGCGTGGAGCAGAAGGACTTGGCGAACTCGAGCTTGGAGGGCACGATGTCGACCGAGGCGACGGTGGTGGCGCCGAAGGAGCCGGCGACGGCCGCGCACAGCAGGCCGACAGGGCCGGCGCCCATGACGACGACGGACTGGCCGGGCGTGATGGCCGCCTGGCGGACGATGTGGACGGCGACGGCGAGGGGCTCGATCAGCGCGCCCTCCTGCAGGCTCACGCTCTCGGGCAGCTTGTAGCAGAAGTCCGAGGGCGCGGCCCAGAAGCCGGCGAGGGTGCCGTCGTAGGGGGGCGTGGCGGCGAACTGCATGTCCGGGCACAGGTTGTAGTGGCCGGACAGGCAGGGGATGCAGCGGCGGCAGGGGTAGCCGGGCTCGAGGGCGACGCGGTCTCCGACCTTCAGGTCCTTGACGCCCTCGCCGACCTCGACGACGGTGCCGGCGGACTCGTGGCCCAAGACCATGGGGTCCTTGACGACGAAGTGGCCGATGGCGCCATGCTCCCAGTAGTGGACGTCGGAGCCGCAGATACCCGTCCAGTTGACGGCGACGAGAACATCATGTGGCGTCTTCAGCTTGGGCAGCGGTCGCTCGCTGTATGTGACATCGTGTGGTTTGTTGAGGATGAAGGAGAGGTTCTTTTTGGAGGGGGAAGACCGTGTTAGTGGAGCTATTCGTGTAATTCCTGCGATGGAGGGGCATTAGAGGGGTTCTTCGCTTACCGACTGCGAACCCATTGTGACTGGTGGGAGAGAGTACGCTCTTAGCAGAGGAGATAGGAAGATCTAGAAGGATTGAATGAAGCTCGAAGGCTTATTGGTCGCAATAGAGGAATCAATGGCGTTGAGAGCTTCAGATCGGGGTGTAGATCAGACCTTGCGCGAGTAAGAGTGAGGAGTGTGTATATGAAGTAAGGTATGCAAGTGTACTATGCAGTAGAATGTAGAATGTGGGGTATCTAGAGCTGTCTTTGCGATCCACTTGAACAGTAATAAGCAACTATCACCAGCAAAGAAAAGACCCGTTTATCTAAGATTTATGAAGATCTCAAGAAGTTTAAGAATGGAGAGAGGGAAGAGAAGGAAGAGGAGGAGCTCGAGGGGGTCAGAGAGCTGCGAGCTTGGGCAGAGGTCTAAATAGGAGCTCCCCCCCCGTTGGCTCGCCGCTTGTCGGACGCTGTCGTCAAGGGCCACTCTGCTGCGGGGAGTGACGGCGCGCCCAGAGACACAGCAGCCCAGAACCACCAAAAGCAGCAGTTGGAAAAGGGTCTGTCTTTCTCTGCTCTTCTCTCTCTCTCTCCCCCCAGAGCCCAGTTCAACGGACTTTTCTCACCCTCTCAAACTACCTCCATGCACCATGCACCATCCTATACTTGAATTGACTTGTGCAGCGTTAAGGCATTGGCAGGCAGATCAATGCGGGGAGCTCATCGTCCTTAGCAGGCGCATGTATCTCGATGCAGCAAGAGACCGCCAAAAGCGCCTTATGCCCGTTAAGCGCAATGCAGCAACACCGCTGTCATAGCTCCCTGGCATGGCATTTCCCCCACTGCGAGCACTTAACGTTACGCCAATGCTCGGGAAGATCTAGAATCACGCTTCTCGATGCATTTCTGCTGCATTTCCACAACCTCGACTTTACCCAACGCATTTACCCGCGCCAATCACCGCTCCACACGGCACCGTAGCCTCTCGGTAGTCGGTGGATCCCCTACAGACCCTAGAGACACCGCTGAAGGTCAGGAACCGCAGCGCATCATCAGCTGAGGCGCCGAGATTTTTTTCTTGAAGCTACTGTCATGAAATGGAAAACTGGGGAAACTGGGGCAGGAGAGGGAAATCGGTTTGTTCGGCCACGATACCAGCGTACCCAGACCGTCTCTTCCTGATCTCTTTAGGCGCGCCTACTGGACACGAGCTACGCTTGAGGCTAAAGACGAGTCGAGGAGAGTGGAAGAGTCTCATGGTCTGACGGAGACATTGTTGTCGATGCCAGAAATAACTTCTCAGATGGCTGGCGGTGTTGGTGTTGAGACAGCCCCGGGGATATCTCGTTGATTCGGCCTAAGCACTTACATGACAGTACACGACAGATCACACGAGACGAGCCTGGATTTATCTGGCAGATCGAGTCCTCGACATTCCCATAACAGACAATGGCTGCATGGAGATGCATCAAGCCAAGGCAAGGGCCATAACCCGGTTACGGTTGAGTTCGACTGCCGCGTGGAGCTCCTCCAGAGCTCCTCAAGGCTACAATATCAGCTTTCATCGCTTTTATACCAGCGGCAATTGACTACATTCCGATTGGGACGGAATCGTCAACCAGCAGTCATAACATCTAAATACTATGCCACTCGCTGGCTGCAGGAGCGCACGTCACATATTATCGCCCGCAGACACGGTAGACGACGGTCGATTGATTGATTCAATGATTGAATGAGCGATTGATACATGGTGCATGCATGTACTGCCCAGCGTGTCTTGCACCGTAGCCGAATCGTCTGTCGGTCGCGGACTGTCGTTTTTAGGTCACGCAATCCATCCCAATCCATCCCAATCCATCCCATCCCATCGCGGCCGAACCCGCTTCTTTCCAGATCGCCCTTCTAGATCCCGACCCTGTGGTCTGGGACTAGCTTGTCTACTCCGGCAAGCACATGTTCTCCTGTTCACCTTCCCGCTGAATGCCAATCCTTAATTTATCCAGCTCTTTACCCGGGCAATGTCTGTTTGTCAGGCAGCACGAACTCGTGCGCAACCAGATGACTTTGCGTCTAGCTTCACCTGATCTTTTCGGTCCTTCAGATTCCCACCGTCACCCCCACCGCCTGGACCATAACTTCTGCGTGATACGGGTGATGCACAAGCCTGTACTGTACAGCCTCATCGGCATCCAGGCACCGGCCGGTGCTAAGCACCAGGACTTGTAGACAGCCGATTACACCAGTCTCAATGCCGCTTCAGCGTTCGCCGCTGCCTTTAATGACATGTCTAGCCCGCAATGACAGGCGCGGCCATCCAAAGGCCCAGGCAGTACTGTTGGATAACATCCACCGCCATGGTATCTTCACTACTGGTATGGCCTTGACGAACGACCAAAAGTGAAATGTCGACCAGAGGATGACGTCTACCAGAGGCCGTTGACACTAAGGGGGTCGACAGATCGCATGTCGAGCATGACTCCGTTTGGATCATGTATTCCGCTGCGAGCGCCAATATCAAGCCCTCTAGAGCGAATCGAGAGACATATTACATGCTCCTCCAGCAATTGCGAATATTATGCCAGCTGCAGCTGCGAGTATCCCCGATTGCAAAGCTATCCCTCTGCCTCAATTCCTAATGTTGTATCTGGATCTGCAACACCCGCATCTCGCCCTGCAGTCTTGAATCAGGGCCTGGCAAATTGGGCCGAATCTGCGCATGCTGAGCTTCAAGATCGGGTGGATCTGGCATTTACGAGCCGCCGTTGGCAGAAAATAAACTGTTGGAAGCTGTTTTGGCGTGTTGGTGAACCGCTCAGTCAATGGCCCACATGATCAGTATGCATTTCTGGTGCCACTGGGATGCCAGACTGCACTGGTTCGATGCTGGAGAGCGCTTGATGTGGCAGTCGGTGAAGGCGGGTAACAAGGTACAGCCAGCCCCATCAATGAATAATTTCTCGATCTGAGGTTATGATAGGGGTGCCGCCCAGTACTAGGTGAAGTGTCTGGCAATGAGGAATTTGTTGCTTGTAGGTGTTGGGGTGGCTTGGTAGTATGAGTGCAGAGACATCCTAAACACGGCGTCTGAGATTGTCAAACGCCCCAAACTTTGAGGGTTAGAGGAGGCATCTCCGAGATACCGACCACCTGCACTTACTTAGTTTAGACTTCATTGAGCCTCACCAAAGCTGAACCGACTACGTAACCCCAGGCAAGTCCAGTATAATCGCTATCCCCTTACTCTAGATCTGCTCCAGCGCCAAGAAGACGTGCCTCCAAAGATATCGGCTACTATTATTATATACAACCAGCATGATGTGGCTTTTCTAACTGTGTCTATTTATTTGAGAGTATTGATTCTAGAGTAGATCCATAAGATCCCTCAACTTTTTCCATAAACCGATATCTTACCCAGTGCCGTATTTCACAATGATGGACAATACAGTAAACCGTCCTCTTGAACTCATCCTCATGTACGATGTCTACGTGCGTTCTAGCGGCTCGAAGCCGAATTTTGAAGCGCTCCCACCGCAGAGCAGCACTGACAACTGGCGGGTATCTGTTGGCTCACAACACGACCATGGCAAAGGTGCAGCTATGCATCTATGTTAAGTTACTACCACAGGTCATGGGAATTCGACGGAACTCAAGCCCAACTGCCCTCACTCCAGAAACTCTAAGTCCCCAACGTTTCGCAGATGCAGATGCCAGTCGACCATAATGGCCAGTACGGTGCTACTGACCGTTCATCGATACTGCCGCCACACACAGACCACAATCGCCTACAGACCTACATTCGATCTAAATCACCCGCACACAAGCAATTACACAGCTCAAATCCTTCAATCGTCGTATCGCGCACCTGACCATACTCAATCCCTCAAGATCGCGAACCAACTGCCTAATTGATGGGAAGGGAGGTACCTCGGAAGGAGAGAAATTGTTCATAGCCTGCAAGACAGCTATAACGAGCGGTAGGTATATCTTCGTAGTGATTAGGGGTATAACAAGCCTAAGGAGCTAAGGGCAGCTGGCAGCAGCGGAGGCTACCAGGTTGGCAAGCCGTACAAAATTTAAGTTTAGAGTGTCACGGGTTGCAACACTAAGATATCTAGAATCGTATCTTAAGGCTGCCGAGCTTTGAATGCCGCCATTTGAGCGGTAACGCGAAATCCTCCAATTAGGTAATCACCGGTAATCACTATTAGGTGGCTGGTCCCAAGTTTTATAAGAAGCATTTAAATCCCCATCAGAAAACGGAGTGGTAGTTCAGTGGTAGAGTGAGTGGCCTCGAAATTCCTTTCCCCACCTTTCTAGGAAGGTGGTATCCTAAAAAAGCAAAATTTTCTAATACTTCTCCTCCTTCTAGACGTGAGATTGCAGATCTTAAGGTCCCCGGATCGATCCCGGGTCACTCCTATAGGCGATCTTTTTTTTTTTCTCTTTTCACTTCTCTTCCATGTCATTCTTATATTGATTTATATCTAACCTTTTTTCTGCCTACGACATGTTTAACAAGCTACGTGCACATAAAAACCTACTCAAGTACTGCCTCCGAACAGCTCTTAAAATAGATGAAAAAAACATCTTACTATCCCTTCAGATACCATTTCGATATACACCTATTGTCATACACTGAAGGACCAGCCAGCACCCCTACTATCTACAGTTACCTACTAGCACACCAAGCACTCCGCTTCTTGTCTTTCTCCCTAGGAATCAATGCGATCCTTACTCTAGGTGGTTTGTGTTTACGTCTCGTAGTAGATCAAACATCTATAGGTAGTGGATATTCTCATCGAATGACATTCATGAATCCGGTACTATGTACGAGATCACAGAATGTGAGTTACAGTGACTGTGGAGCTATAGTAATATTTCAGAAGTCGAAGAGGTCATGCCAACTATATATTTGTAGATCGTGTCGTACACCTATATGATGTGTTCATGTTGTGTCATCTACTCTCTCTAGTTATTCTTTGGGCGCAGCTCCATTGCTAGCTCGGTTGGTTATCATGTGGCTATCTTATTTCTCAGCAGTGACCTTGTTGCTGCTTTTCTGTTGTAGTCATGTGGCGGCAAAAGCAGTATTTACTCACTTTATGGTTTGTAGCTCACGCCAACGCTGGAAAATTGCCCCATCGATGAGAAAGTATGAGATCTAATAATTATGTGACGACCAGGTGGACAATGCACAAGACTACACAACCTCTACCTGGAAAACCCATATGATACTTGCCTATACTATGGGAATCGACGCTTTTGCACTCAATATCGCTGCGGGTAGTTCGACCAACGATGAACAAATAGCCATTGCTTTCGCTGCTGCCCAAGACCATGGGAGTTTTCAACTGTTCTTCTCATTTGACTATGCTGGCAATGGTGCTTGGGCCAAATCAGACATCACTGCTTTGATACAACAGTATGGAGGAAACAATGCTCATTTCAAGCGCGATGGCAAGCCCTTTGTTTCTACGTTTGAGGGTCTATCAAGCGCTGCCGATCGGGTTTTATTTATACTCCTGTCAATGATATTGGTGTCTTTCATGGATATACATACATCGGCACGCAGACTGGCGATGCTGTTGTCACATTAAAAAGACAAGGATCATCTATCGCTGTCATTGAAGGTCCTTCCATTGGCGGATGCACAGAGGATGGCTACGCCAATTTCAATCCTACAGTCGGGTCGGCATATGCTCAGACCTCCGTCTCCGGAACCACGTCTCCAGACTTGGACGAATTGATCTGTACACAGGGCACAGGAGCGGATGGTTTCGCTGCCATATGTGGCCTCACTTGTTCTTACGGATACTGCCCCATTACAGGTGAGCGCCCAAATACAATATATAACTGCTTGGTTTGCTTACGAAGGCCGCATCAGCATGTGTCTGCACCGAATTAGGTCTCCAGAAGAAGCTACCGGATACAACTAGTCTTTCGGGCTACTCGAAAATCGACACTAAATATATCGGTCTGTGCAGTTGGGCTTACATATATGGCTTCAAAGACAATGGCGCCGTATCTCCATATTGCAGTTCAACAGAAATAACATTGACGACTCCCACGGTGTCTCCATTCTTACCAGATGCCTGTACAGAAGGTCGTTCTAACGGGGCAGTCGTTGGGTCTGGCATCGACGCACTCTGCAGCTTTACTTGCAACTATGGCTGGTGTAAGTGCTCTAAATAACCTCGTCCCTGTTTGCACCAGACACATGCTAAGGTTCGTGATTAGGCCTCATACACATTTGCACATGCACGGCAAGGGGAGCCCTTGTCGACTTACCTGCCGCGTCTGAGACGTCAGACACCTCGGCAGCCCAGCAATACTCTGACCAAAGTTACATAGTGGATATGTGTAAGTTCTCCTGCACTTACGGGTACTGCCCTCTTGACATATGTTACACTGGTCTGGATCCCAGCGGACATGCGACGACCGGACCGTGGTCTTCCATTGATTGCAGTTATGGTTCGCTGACGAGTGATCTAAACCCGGCATATGAGCGATGGGTAGACGCAGACGCGGAAGAAGCATGGACTGCCCTGTTCAGTTACTTTGAGGCCTACAAATCCAGCGCGACTATTGAAAAGACTGACAGCAGCACAACCTACAACGGTTTTCAGTTCTCGCAAATCATTGCTGATCGCGTTCATGGTAAATAAAATGCCCTTGACTACACATCTTTGAACAGGATAGCTAACAGTCACGTAGCAACATCGAACAGATTATGCGAGTATGTTCCAGACGACAATTGCGACTCGATTGTACAATGTGACGATCAGTCCTCGGGCGGTGCTACCGGTGTTTCCAGCCCAGCAGGGTAAGCTCTTCATGAATCCTTTTCCAGAAATCGAGTCACTGACAGATCTACGTTGTATAGCTACATGATCATAAACTCAATCGCCAACATTCACGCCATGATAGATGAGCTGTGCAATTCCATTCAGGATGCCGTTGTTGACTATAATGGTATGACAACAGAGGTTGTCGAAGCTTTTGTCGATCTTACAAACTCCAAGGAGCTCAAATTGACCCTTGACGCCGTGGGCTTGATCTATGGTCTTGTTGCCGCACCGTTTTGGAACTCATGTGAGCTTCTCTCATGTTAATCGTTGTTCCTCGCATCATTATCATTACTGACATTGGAATTCACGTAGGGTTGAAGAAGATGATGGGAGACGCATTCAAGAACTTCGGAAATACAGCAGGAACACTGAAAGATTCTATGAGCGCCATGGTTTCGAGCAGCTTGACAATGATCAAAAATTCCCTATCCACGTAAGTCCTTCTCCAACAGATTATTCACGCACCGACAGGTTCTCAGTATTAAAATATCTTTGTGTAGTACTAAGGGTATTGGAACCAGTCTCGCTTTCCAAGCCTTGGCAACAACCATGGGAACAGGTGAGTTCCGCAATTGCATTTTGATTCCGCTCTTGATACCAAACACTCTATTACATTTGATTTGACTGAGATTGATAACGCCTCTTATAGATATGCAAGAGGCACTCGTTTCCAATGCGCACTTGCTTTTCAGTGGTGAAGACACAACCACGCTCAACGGGCTGATCTCTGGTGGTGTCTGGAGTGCCACCAGCCCTTCAGAGGAGACCAAAAATTTCTACAAAGCACTCGTGGTTATGACGCTTCCTGTAGCCTGGATGGAAGGGGCAAGCTCCGGTGTGGGTTCCTTCTGGATGACGGGAACAAGATTGGCCAGTGACTTTTCGGACATCACTTCATGCGATGGCGCTGTCGAGGCCGCGAATGAGAGATTCAAGGGACTGACCTTCGAGAATACCGAATCTGCGTTCATTTGCGACGATGCGGCTGATACGCCGTACTGGCTTGTCTACGTTGGCCGGGAGTGCGACATCCGTGACTCGCCTAGATATGGAACTTGTAATGGAAAGGGTTCAATCACTGCTTTCCCAAGTATCAGCAAGATCGATGGAACGAACTTTGGTGGCTTGACTAAGAAAGATCTACTTCTTAGGTAATGTCACATCTCCATTCAGTTTCACACAGCTAACATCAGGAGTAGTTCTCTCAATGCGTATACTGCCAATGGTAACTCAAACGGTTGGGACAGCGTCGATTTGTCGAACTGGAATGCAGTTGCTGATGTTGGCGATAACAGCGTCCAGGCTGCTGGTGTTTTCAGCAACCCATTCTGTTCCGTCAGTGAAGCTGCAGATAACTGGGCTAATTATCGCGATACGGCCAACTATCCTTGCAATTAGATAGCATGGAAGTGTCGAACAATGACAAATGTGTCGATACCATACGACGAAGAGGAAGACATTTATGGTGCTCCTGTTCCAGTCCATCCTACCTACAATGACACATATGTCCACTAGAACTATACCGCCGTCATCAGGCCTTTCATGACAGCATAGACCCGTGTTGGTAATATGGGAGCGAGAAAGGCGGGGCTATTCTTGGGACTCGGGTCATCGATGCAATGCTTGGGGGATGCTGGTGTATCTCGCATGCATAGACATTGCTTCATCAGACATATTGATAGAAATTGCACAAGAGCTCAAGGCAGTGGCAAGGGCTTCCCGCGGGTCTCGACGGTATGGCGGCTTTCAACTCTGAATGTAGAAGCATGGTCGAAATGTTGGTGCCAGAGGCGAGCTGCGGAGCGAAGCATATGCGGCTCACCACAGCTGAAGTTTCAACATCATACACCCCAAGATGAAGCGCCCAATATAATATCTGATCTTGCAATTCTCGGACGATTTGATTGAGAGTAATACAGTTAGTGTTCGTTGAGAAATGGGTGAGTCTCAGGAGGCTGTCTTAGAATGCAACCCGGGGGAGCCACGCGACATTTGCTTGTTCAGACGCGGCCAACGTTACGCTTTTTATGGTCCATTGTGATCAGTAGATCGAGGGCAATTAGAAACACTAAAAAAATGACAACTAGGGACCTGTATGAATGCAAAAATGAGACAAGATTGACAAAAAAAAGAGATCATGACAAGAGTGGGATTCGAACCCACGCCCTTT
This sequence comes from Phaeoacremonium minimum UCRPA7, assembly GCF_000392275.1. NCBI lineage: Eukaryota > Fungi > Ascomycota > Sordariomycetes > Togniniales > Togniniaceae > Phaeoacremonium > Phaeoacremonium minimum. Next base: position 21,911 of record NW_006921499.1, on the reverse strand, counting down.
CGGACTGCGAATTCAAGAATTAGATCAATGAAGCTCTAAATGCCTGAACACAGCGCCTTAGACCGCTCGGCCATCTTGCCTTCGATGTAGAATTGCTGTTTTAATTGGAATTAAGCAGAGTTTTCCGACGGTGGCGGTGGGCGGAGCTTTGCAGATTTTGTTAGTGCTCCACACACACAGAGTAACTCTAGCCGCTCCAAACCACCTATCCATTAAACTTTCGGTCTTGTATCTAAACTTTTCAGTGGGATAGCCCTCAGGAGTCTAGAATCCGTCCAGGAAATTGAGCCTCTAGTAAGGGTAGTTCCCGGCGCCTTTTCCGAGCAACCACCATTCCGCGAAACTACAGAAATTTTGACTGCTGCGTAATGAGATACAGCTCACAAATCGTAAAACAAATCATGGAAGGTAGAATGGGCTCCCCGAAGGCAGTAGGCGGCGCGGGAAGCATGAGGCGCCTCCGTAGCGTAGAGGAACAAGCGGGGGCAGCCACTGCTCAGAAATGATAAATGACAATTACAGGTGTTTCACTGAAGCGAGCAAGCTGCATAAGGGATATTTTCTCCCAACAACAATTGTCATTGGGATGACTCTGCCTGCTCTAGATGGGATTTCAAGTTCCCAAAGAGACTTAAGCAACTAACTCAGTTGTGAAGAGTCTATGCTGTACGCAAACGCCTGAAAGCGCAGTCAGGGAAGGCACGACCGTACATGTACATGTACCCAAGCACCATTATCCACTAGACTTCCCACTAACATCGACCATTCATCCCACTGAGGGGGATTGAATGGCATGGAGGGGTAATAAACAGGTAGACAACTTATCAAACCCCCATTCTAACCAACGTTCATTACCAACCTGCAACCACACGACTCATCTAGGAGACCGAGAACGGCCGATTGAGAGAGGAAAAGGCTCCATTTACCTGCAGGTATTAGAAGAGTCCCAGGGAACAGGAAGCAGACTCGATTGGACACCTTACGCCGGACCACGATCCGCGGTGCTGCACTCTGCACTCTGCGCTCTGCGCTCTGCACCTGCCACGCTTCCCACGCTGCCTCCTGCATCGTCCCGGTGCAACTCTGCCTCCCACATCCCACTATCCCACAAGGAGGCCATACTCCTCCCTACGCAGTATATCCTAAGCGAAGGGGCTATCTGGCTGCCCCCGAGCAGGCATTCGCATTCGTTACCAAGGAACCCGGCGCGCAGCAGTTAGTTCGCTTCAGCATGCCAGCAATGAGACGGGCCAGACCTTGCCTGCCTCTGCCTTGATTACTACGGGATTTCGGCCGTATGTCTAGAGTCCTTGCGCCAAATACCTCATGCATGAGGGCTGCCCTACGTCTTGCGTCCCGTCTAAAGACAAGACGATTCGTCTTCGCACAAACAGTATCGCTATTCTGTCCCCAAACAACGTCGTGCTTAGTGGTACGGCAGACATTCAGGATGGCATCGTCATCGTCACCAACAGCCTCCTCTTCAGATCCTCCCTCAGCCTCTTCACGACTCACACCAACTTATGACAATGCACTACACCTACTTTCTCTTCTTCAATCCAACAAGTCCGTCGTCAACCTCTTCGCCGGTGAGCCGGCCGCTACCGCCGATCTCAATGCCCGTGCCATCCCGGAGGTCGTCGCCTGGCTGAAGCGGGCCGGTTACGTCCCCGCTGACTTGGCCCGCCTGCGCTGTATACATGTCGCGGGAACCAAGGGCAAGGGCTCAGTTAGTGTCCTCGTCTCCTCCGTCCTCGGCCGGTACCCGGACATCGCCGGCCGGGTCGGTCTGTACACGTCTCCACATCTGGTCTCCGTGCGCGAGCGCATCCTGATCGACGGGCAGCCTATCAACCGGGCCCTATTCACCCGGTACTTCTTTGAAGTGTGGAATCGTCTATCAGATGCTGCTCGGCAGGCCGGTGAAGCGGCCCCGGATGGAGATGAGTTGGGCCTGGATGGCCCGACTACGAAGCCGTTCTACTTCCGTTTCTTGACTATCATGGCATTCCATGTTTTCCTTAGTGAAGGAGTGAGATCAGCTGTTATTGAGTGCGGGATCGGTGGGGAGTATGACTCTACGAATGTTCTCCCTGCCGAGGCAGTCACCGTCTCTGCCATAACACAGCTCGGCATCGATCACGTAGGGATGCTAGGCGATACAGTGGAGAAGATTGCCTGGAACAAAGCCGGGATATTCAAGCGCGGCGTTCCGGCTTTGACACGTCGTTTGTCAAGCCAAGAGAGTGTTATGAAGGTGCTGCGAGACAGAGCTGAGGAAAAGGGTGCCATCTTAACAGATATCAGTGACGAGTCTGTTGAGAAATGGGAAGGTGTGCCCGGTGCAAAACTTGAGGGCGCCTTTCAGAAATATAACATGGCTCTTGCAGTGGCCATTGCACGGGAACACTTCATGAGACTTGGGCACACATTCGAGGGAGATTTCGGGGGCAACAACTACAGCCTACAGTCAATGCCTGAAGAGTTTAGGGAAGGGCTAACTACTGCAACTCTAAGAGGTCGATGTGAGACCGTGGTGAAGGATGGAATTCAGTGGTACCTGGACGGAGCGCATACCGCCGACAGTCTAGCTCAGGTTGGCGAGTGGTTCTCAACGAAAATTATGACAAAGGCAGAAACAGTTCGCATCTTGATTTTCAATCAACAGGATCGAGACTCTGAGGCCCTCCTTCGAACTCTATTGGAAAGTATACAGAAGGAAGCGAAGTTTGCAAACAACAAGATCTTCAACTACGCATATTGTCCAAGGAACGACCCTCCAGTCGTCGACATATTCGAGCCCCCTCGCGATCTTACCGTTCAGAGGAGGAATTGCAAGGTGATCAGGGACTTTTGCCCGTACACAACAGCTACGCCAGCCGATAGCATATCAACGGCTGTCGACATGGCGAAGAGCATCGCGGCGACACACATCAACAAGAAACATGCCAGGGTACAAATATTAGTCACAGGAAGCTTCCATCTGGTAGGGCCCGTCCTACAGATATTAGATCCCGGTGATGAACCTTAAAATTGGGTATAATGGTGTGTGCGTGTGCGTTGAGCACCTCTATCTGTATGTACGCCGATTACGAAGATTATCTGTACCATAGAATCATGATCACAGGGCATCTGCTCCCTCCAAGATACCCAGTGCACCTCCCACGAGGTGCAAACTGCCTGTAATAAAAGCCTGAATTGTTTCGTCCTCCTTTAGGCCCTTCTCGAGACTTCGAGCATAATTGATGGCCTCTTCAATGCTTGGCAGGACTGTGATAACAGCCTTGGGATCCAGAGTTGACCACTTCTCTGCGAACGCCCGTTGCACGGTTAGACGCTTGATGGCCTCAGGATCATATTGATAATTGACGAAGTCTATGCGTTGTTAGCTCAGCGTTGCACCGCAGTGTACGTGATCTTTTTACCTCTTTTATAGCCAGACTGCGCATATGTGACGTTCGTGCAGAACACCACATGGTCAAAGGCTGATCCATCTTCCCTCTTCGCTGCAGTATGTAAGCCATCTAAAAAGTCGATGGCCTCTGTACGGCCCTGTTGGTTGAAGATGAGGACTCTCGGCCCAGATCTACCCCAGTTAGTGTTCTGCTATGTTCGCAACTTCCCAATAGTCTTACCTCTTGGAGCTCTCATCAGCAAACCACCGGCCAGCCATCTTCAAGCTATCCGTCGTGTGAGCGCCGTCAGCATGCCACACTATCTTCCCCTCGACCTTCACTTCACATCGTCCTCGCCATACTACAGTTTCTAGTCCATCAACGAACTCTTCCGATAAAGTAGACGGATCAGGCTCAAAGTTAGGATCAAGCTTCTTGACTGCTGCTTCCGCCAGCGCAATAGCCAGCGACGCATTCCTTTTCTGAAACAGCGCATCCGGTCGAATATTGACCCCCTTGAGCCGCGGATCAACGCCAACAATCTTCAAATCAACACCCTTCTCCACCGCCCGGTCCTTCAATACCTGCTCCGCACCAGGAACCTGCTGCACCGCAAACGCGGGACTGCCTGCCTTCATGATTCCGGCCTTGTGCCACGCAATCTTCTCCACCGTGTCGCCCAGAACAAAGACATGGTCGATGCCCAGCGTCGCGATGCCCGTCGCGACGGGCCGGTCCACGACATTGGTGGCATCGTACTCGCCGCCGACGCCCGTCTCGTACACGGCACAGTCGACGCCCTCCTGCAGGAAGACATGGTAGCTCAGGAGCGTCAGGTAGCGCGCGTAGATGGGCTTGCTGCCGAGCTCGACGTCCCCCTCTGCGGCGCGCGACGCCTCGAGCCGGTCCCACACGTCGAAGAAGTACTTTGCGAACAGCGCCTCGGAGATGGGCGCCGAGTTGATGCGGATGCGCTCGCGCACCGCGATCAGGTGCGGCGAGATGAGCAGGCCGACCTTGCCTGGCACACCGTGCGCCTTGCGGTAGTGAGCGAGCATAGAGTCCACGAAGGCGCATGTGCTGCCCTTGCCTTTAGTTCCGGCTACGTGAACGATGTTCAGTCGGTCCAAGTCTTGTGACTATCAGCATGTTAGCAGTCCGGAACGATGCTCAGGGACTGAGGTCTTACTGAATAGCCAAGACGCGCAAGGTAGGCTCGCATCTCTTTGATAGAGGTGGCATCTGGACGTATACCAGCCTTCCGCCTGGCCTCAATGACGGCAAAAGGCGTCTGGAGTGAATTGAGCGCATCGATGGCGTCCTGGTTCGTCTCGTTAGTGACGGTGGTTTCTATATATCCCATTGAGGTAAAACTTACATTATATGTTCTCGATGACGTTGCCATAGTTCGTTGGAGCCGTCTAGGTCTATTTACAGATGGCAATGAGAATGATACGAGCCTACGAAACACATACTGCATCGCAAAAGGCCCCAGTCATCCAGCCGCCATAGCTTCTTGAAATGCGGTTGAAGGTGTGAGTGAGCTTCTGCATATGCGGCAACTCAATCTTTGACCTTCGGCGTTGCCCCACAATTTTTCAAGTTGACCGAACTCGGGCGACCGACATCATTGATTTGATTACGGCTGATTTGAAAGACCCATGTCACACATCACTGTTCAGACTTATTGATACTCAAATTTCATTGCATCAGCTCATGTCTATTACTTGCTAACTCTTACACTGAGCCAACGGCCCGTATTCTAGACACGTCTAGGTACAGATATACATGAACAAAAGGAAGCATCCAGCCGTATTCTACTCCACCTTCAAGCTCTGTAATCTAGCCTCCGTTTGGATGACCTGGCGAAGACGTTAGCAAACCGCAGTAGGGCGGATGTGAATGAGAATAAACATACCTCCAAAGCTTGTTGAACTTCCAGGACCTTCCTGACCTCGCCGAGCCAATCCCTGCTCAAAGTTTTAGCCCATCCCGTCAAGCCGTTCATCTCACGAGCCGCAGCATCCAGATTGCCTTCTTCTAGGAACGTTTGCGTGCGGGTCAGAATGCTCTCAACGTCATCACCAGCCGCCAGTCCCTGCTTCTTGAAGAGGACCTTGCTCAGGATCAAGCTAGAAGCATGGCTTGCCACGCCAGCATCATCAGGCAGTAGAGATGCCTTGCGCACCTCAGTAGCAACGCGCCGGAACCGGTCGATCAGCTCTGATGCAGTTGGGACGCCTTTTTGGTAAGCAGAGGGGTTGATAGAAGCGATGGCAGCGTTGACGACGGCATCGTCGTTGGCAATCTCTTTCAAAGCTACAAGCTCCTTGATAAAGGGCCGTGCATGTGTGGCATCCTCGAGGGAAGCACGGACAGCATCGACGGCAACATGGAGCTGCTGTGTGCGGAGGTTCGTGTCCACGACATCGTTCCATCCCGTAGTGAGCTTCTCGAGGTCGGAGACAGCCGAGGACAGGTCGTTTAGTTTGCCAAGTCTGCCATCGCGCTCCTTCTCAACACGGTCCTTGACCTCTTGGGCGAATTGTCGCTTCAGCTCAACAGCCTGCTCCAGCAGCTTGTTGTTCAGACGCTCCTCGTTGATCTTTTGCTCGCGCTCCGTCATGGTCTTTATCCGCTCGTCGTAACTCTCCTTAATTCTGCCCATCTCAGCCTCAAACTCCTTGCGCCATTGAGTCTCCTGGCTAGCCATGGCAGACTCGACGCGCGAGACAAGCTCATTGGCGGCCTTGTCGAAGTCGTCCACCCGAGCCTTGATCGTCTTGGCGGCATCCTTCTCAACGCCAGCCTTCATGTCCCTGATCTGCTTGCCGACCTTGTTCAGCTGGTCCTTCGCCTTGCCAATTGTTGCGCCGTACTTCTCATTAGCCTTGTCAGCATTGACAACAGCAATGATGTCGTTTAGCATGCGCACAAGTTCCTGCACGACAGGCTCGGAGGCATCGTTGACGGCGAGTGGGTCAATTGGCGAGGCGGGAGGGAATCGCGACGGCTCATCGACCTCAGGAGGCTTGAAGGCGGGATCCTCCTGCTTCTTCGTAGCAAGCGCAGCCGGGGGCGGTGCAGACTCCTTGGGAACCGGAACAGGAGCAGCCACTGGGGCCTTTGGCGGCTCAGGGGTAGCAGGTTTCGGTGCCTCCGCCTTGGGCTGTGCCTTCGGGGCAGACTTCTCGGCCTCCTTGGGCTTAGAAGCCGCCGCAGACTTGGCAGCAACAGTCTTGTCGACGGCGCTGGATTGTCTGCCAGCCGGCTCTCCGCTGTCGGCAACCCTCCATGACATTCCGCTCTGTGCTGGGATCTTCACGGCAGCTCCAGTGTCCCTGGGACGGCCAGAAGCGCGGTTAGCGATGTTGGGGAAACGCCTTCGGAAATCCATCTCTTCGAGATACAGAACAGCCTGTTCGCCGAACGGAATATACTCGGTAAAGAAGTCATGGAAATTATCATTGATCCGGGAGTACCAGACACCACCGCCAAAGGCGACAGCACCGAGGAGCACTAGAGTGAAGACATAGTTCCGTAGCCTTCTGAAGAAACCCTTCTTTGGGGCGGGTGGTGACGGCGGAGGGGGAGGAGTCGTAGTCTCAGTGGCAACCTTGGCAGGTGCTACATTCGTCTCAGGAGCCGGAGGTGTGAGCGGCACGTTGTCTGCTGGGATGGTTTTCTCTTTAACAGCAGCCTCGTTCGTGGGTGGAGGGGGCTGGCTTGAGACTGCGGTCGTGGTTTCCGATGCTGGGATGGTAGCCGGCTTCGGGGCGTCTGTCACAGGCTTCTTCTCATCTGCAAAGAATCTCTAAGAGACCAATTCGTGTCAGCAATGTGACCTTCATCGCAAGTCAAGGGTATGAGTGCCGAGGAGCTGTCACACGAGCTGAACAGAGCTTCCATCGTCGTGCGTGCGTACCTTGCCAATGACGCCAGCTGGGCGGGCGACTGCTCCGTGCCATTGGCGGCCGGCGGCAGCAGCAAGAGGCTTGCCGCCAAGCCCCCTCACGGATCGAAGTGAAGTCCGCAACATGAGGGATCGCGTTGGCCAGCAAGGCGCTGTGAGAATGTCGTGTGTTGATGATGGGGGCGCGTGGTCGTGGTGGTTCGGTTCAGAGTGGACACCAAAAAGCTGTGAGGGAAAAAGTTCGGCAAAGCAGCTGCGAAAACGTTCGGCGGCTTGCGGCTGGCAGGGATGCCGGTGCCGCCGCCCTCCAGTCCCAGGAACCATCAAAACGGCCTCATTACTGTTCAACGGTCATTTTTACCACAATGGCTACAGATGCATTTTCTATGATAGTTACTGTCTGATTCCATCCGAGATATCTCAATGATACAGATTGTTTAGGTATTTCCCTCCCATAGATTGAGGACTCTTCGTACATGCCTTTATGCGATCACCCCTATGGGACGTCATAGTTCGTTCTTGGAAATGATAGCAAGTGCATCATTGAAGTCTCGCAATTATCATCACAAGCATTTAACACTAGACATCAAGCATTGATTATTATGATTACGGAGCATTTGGTTGCAGAGCTGTTGCCTTTCTATTGCATACTATACAACAACAACACGACATGCTAGACGATGCCCAGTAAATCAAGCCCCCGTCCTCGATCAGATATGAAGAACTGTCAGGCCTGCGAGCTGAGACTTCGCGCCAACGATGCAGCCCTTGATAGACCAGGAAACGGAGGGTTATCACAGTCGGGTGAAAACCAAGCGTAACAACACTTCAAAACAAGGTATTAAAGTGGGAGCAAATACCGTCCTACCAGACAAACTCCCGTAATATGTTGACGTCCCCTCTCTCTGTAGGATCCGCCCCTGTGAAGAGAAGACGACTGACCAGTCTATGACCCCGGCCTCGCCTCCTATAATGTACTCGTAAGCACGCACCCTGACCCCCTTCAGAAGCACACCATTCTTCATCACAATGGTACTCGTTCTCTGCCATCCGCCAGCCGCTCGTCGATCTAGCAGGCGCATGGGCCGCTGACATTCGTGTTGGCGTTCTCCGGGGCAAGGCTGACGCCTGGTCGTTGGCCCGGTCGAGCATGTCTTGGGCCGACCTGGTCCAGGGGAAGCTTCTTGGCAATCGCCGTAAACAGCTCTCGGACATTCTCGGCTGTCTTTGCTGAGGTTTCGAAGAAGAGCAGGCCGGCTTCCCGGGCATACGCTTCAGCATCGGCGGTAGGGATGGCACGCTTATCGGGTTGTTCGGTCACGAGATCCAGCTTGTTTCCGGCAAGTGCGATGATGATGTTCTCGTTAGCTTGGCGTTGAAGCTCCTTCACCCATGCCTTGGCCTTATCCAGGGAAGACTGCATCCAACGTGTTAGAACCAAGTCCATATCGATCGAATGTCCAAAGAATAACATACGGCTTGTGTGATATCATAAACGACAACGGCGCAGTTTGCGTTTCGGTAGTACATGGGTGCCAGGGACTTGTAGCGCTCCTGTCCCGCCGTATCCCAGATCTCAAACTTTACTGTAGTGTTCTCGTCGAGGGAGATGGTCTGTGTGAGGAAGGCAGCGCCGATCGTCGATTCCCGGTAGGAGTCGAATTGGTCCTGCAGTCATGTTAACTTGAACAAGATACGGGAGTCTTGGGGATCGTATTTACCTTTACGAACCGCAGCACTATTGAGCTCTGTTAAATACGATTAGCTATCGCAAATGCGTTGATTTCTGAATGTAGTGACTACCTTTCCGACGGCGGACTCTCCTGTAGTGGTAATTAGCAAGGGAACGTCAACAACCAGCCATGATAATGGAGATGCCTACCCAGCAATACCAGCTTGAATTGCGCAAAGCGGTTACCCATGCCACGGGCACCAGGGGGGCCTCGAGCAGCCATTGTTAGAGGATAGGGCGAAAGTTGGGAGACCGAGTCGTGGTGGACGGGAGGATATGCCGGAGTCGATGATTGATATCACCGCGAGGCAAGCCTGATTCGGGGGTGACAGCCAGCCGAGACGATCACGATGCAAATAGAGTCGGTATTCAGGTGGTGAGCACAAGTTGACAAAAGGGCTTCTTGAAGGAAAGGGTTGTGGCTTCAGTTGATCTGGCTTGGTTTGGTTGGGAAAGCTAGGAATTCGACTGCCTGGACTGAGTAGTGGGAAAGACGATGAATGCAATGACGGCGGGAAGCTTGAAAGGATGTGAATGGCCGGGCTGAGCACTTGCACACGTCAGGCGGTGCAGGAGCGGCAATAGTGGACAAGACAGTGAAGAACAGTGGGTGCAGCCAGCCAGCCAGCCAAGGTGGCGGGCAGTTTCCAGTGTCTGTGTCTGGTCGCCCAGCTAAATTGGGTGCACGTGATCGAGATCTCCTTAATGAGGCTAGCCTTGGTCTGTGCGTTCCCAGAGAACCGAGATCACAAGCCTGGCTCGTCTGGGAGCCTGCCACTGGTAGACCTGGCCCGCCAACTGCCTGCCGCTTGGCAAAAAAGATACCTAGGTACATCGGCTCGCCAGGTAGCTCGGTAGCTTGAGAATGGCATGCTGCTCTGGGGGCAGTGCACGGTGACGAAAGCGCTGGTTGCTTGGTGCTGCAGCTGCAGATTACGGTACCTAGTTATCTCAGCATTGAGGAGCTACGTGTTGGATTATCAACTCCCATATGCTGGGGATAATATCATTCTTGGTCGCCATCACCAAATATTCCCAACATCAACCCCCCTCACCTTCAACTGGGAGGAGATGGTATAGCTCCTAATTACATACCTTCATCCTGTAATTAGTGCTTGCTCCTCTCACTGGCCACAATGGCTCTCCCATACAGGGACATCAACGTCCAGGTCTCCTCGGATAGCTACATCTTCACCTCGCCCTCTTCCCCGAACGCCCCAGCCTTGACGATCGATCGGCCGACTGGAGATATCCGGCTTACAGATGGCAGCTCCCTCGCTGGAAAGCGCGTCTCTCGGGTGACCAGCATCGCCGGTATCTTGGGTATCATCCAGCTACGACTTGGTGAGATGCTCCCAACACAAGGCTGCTGTCGCATTCGCAGCTGATAATCATAGATAAATATGTCATTGTCATTACCAAGATCCAACCCGTCGAGCGCCTCAAGGGCCATATGGTCTATAAGATCATCGCCACCGAGCTACTTCCCATGCGCGAGCGCCAGGTCCACGATCCCGACGAGGATAGGTTCCTCCTCTTGCTCAAGACCTTCATTAGATCCGGCCCCATGTACTTCTCTTACTCGATCGACCTCACGAACAGCTTCCAGAGACAGGCCCAGCATGGCAACTCAACGCCTCTGTGGCAGAGGGCCGACGATCGCTTCTTCTGGAACAAGTTTGTCTCCACCGATCTTATCGAGTTCCGCACCAGGGGCGGGCGAGGGCACCCTGGACCTCAGCCTAGTGTAGATGCATACATTCTACCCGTCATTTTTGGAATGCTCGAGATTCACAAGACTACGTTCAAGAAGACACGGTTGACCCTTGTGCTCATCACTCGACGATCGAGACATCGGGGCGGAACAAGATACTTCTCAAGAGGTATTGATGACGAGGGGCATGTTTCGAATTACAACGAGACGGAGCAGGTCGTCATCCTGAATGATAGCGATTCCGGACTTGGTGGTTTCGCAGGCAATGCGGACATGCAGAGCGGCAAGCTGGGTGGCTCGGACGGGCGCGAGATGCAGATCCTGGCCTATGTCCAGACAAGAGGAAGTGTCCCTGTCTACTGGGCCGAGATCAATACGCTGCACTACACCCCGAAGCTGCAGATCCGGGGGATCGATGCCGCCTTCCCAGCAGCCGCGGCCCACTTCAATGAGCAGATCCGCATCTACGGGGACAATTATCTTGTCAACCTAGTGAATCAAAAGGGCCGTGAAAAGAGAGTGAAGGATGCGTATGAGCAGATTGTGGAGAAACTGGTCACTGCACCGAAGGAGCGAGTCCAAGCCGACCAGCTCACAGACGAGAAGTTCCACACCATCGAGCCGGGTGCGTCCAAGCAGGCCTTCGATCGACTTCATTACGTGTACTTTGACTTCCACAGCGAGACCAAGGGCATGCAGATGCATCGCGCCCAACTGCTTGTCGACAGGCTTGAGGAGGCTCTGGTCGCGCAGCAGTACTTCCGTGCTGTCGATATGCCGGCCGGCATCGACGGCCGCATGGAAGTGCGGAACCACCAGACTTCCGTAGTCCGCACGAACTGCATGGATTGCTTGGACCGCACCAACGTGGTGCAAAGCATGCTGGCGCGGTGGACCCTGAACCGCATGTTCATCGACCTCGGTCTGATGCAACGCGGTACCACCTTCAAGGAGGAAGACCCGGCTTTCGAGCTTCTGTACCGCAACCTGTGGGCTGACAATGCCGATGTCGTCAGCAAAAGCTACTCGGGAACCGGTGCAATGAAGACAGATATCACGCGACTCGGCACGCGCACAAAGGCCGGAGCGTTTGGAGACGGTAAGGTTGCTGTTAGCCGGTATTTCCGCAACAACTTCCTTGACGGCCCGAGGCAGGACGCCTTCGACCTCTTCCTCGGCGTTTACACGCCCGGCACAGCCAGCATCGGCTCGAGCCTCATTTTTGCTGACCGCCGCCCTATTCTGATTCAGTCCATCCCCTACATCCTAGGCTTTGCCGTCTTTTTGGTGTTTGTGGGCATGTCCTCAAGACGCCTGCCCGACGCGGCCGTCTGGCCCATGCGGCTGTTCATTTTGTTCTGGTTCTTCGTGGCCGCCTGGTGCTTCCAGTTCATTCGGAGCAACGGCATGCTTTATGTAAGAAATTCATACGATCTACTATTTTTCGTTATCCGTCCCCCATGCTGACAAAGGCATAGGTAAACTGGCCAAAGCTGAACCCTCGACCATACGTTGCGGAGGGCTACCAGGAGACAATCAGCAAAGTTAGAAAAGATCCAGTGATAGGCGGTCTTGTCGCAAGACATGAGCGTGGCTTGAGCACCGCAAGATATCTCAACGCCGAGGAGGGCAAGAAGAGAATTGAATAGAAACTTGTATATATGTATTCCCACCTTCAACCATGGCCCTATACCAGGGCAATGTATCGTCACTTAGAAAAGAGCTTTTGGAGCAGTACTACCTCAAGCTAATATATTCACGCACAACAAAGGTCAGTCAGTCCACTTACAGGAGCGTGATGTTACAAGTGAGTTATTTGTTCTGTTCCACTCTTTTGAATGGCTTCAGACGCCTATCTGCCTGTCTAGACATACAAATCCGTCCTGCACAGTGCTATCCTCCCCCGTTTTGATACGTCTCGTGGGCATAGCAGGCCCAGGAGAAGAAGCCTTCTGGTAACTCCAGACGCCAAATTTTTTCCAACACAGCCAGCTCAACCGAACAAGTAAAGAACTACAACCCCGATATCTGCTGCAGCAGCTACTTGCAGCGCTTCTCAACGATGCCTGCGCCATTCTCCTCGTACTCCTTACGCGAGATCCACATCTGGTGGAAGGTGCCCAAGCTGGCTAGGATACTGCCGCCGATCCAGGCGCCGAATCGTCGCTCGCTGGTCAGACCCGCCGAGTGGATCTTGATCTTGAGTCCGGGGTACATCTGGGTAAGCTCGTTGTTGAGGCGGTCGTTGAAGCCGTTCAACAAGCTTGTGCTGCCGGTGACGACGACGTTGCCTAGTAAGTTCGGCCGGAGATCGACGTCCACGCCATTGAGACACGCCTTAATGAGCTCGGGGATCGTCTGGGCCTTACCCACACGAGCATCCTCTGCCACAGGGAAGGCGGCTGTCTCGTCCCACATGCCCTCGGAGACCTTGAATCGCTGCTCGCGCCACATCTGGTTGGCGCCATCGGGCATCTCGAAGACGCGGCCGGGTTGTGACTTGACGTACTCATCGTTACCTGGTGCGCTGTAACGCCCAGGACCCCTCCAGACCTCAACCACAGACTCCTTGAACTCGGTGAGAACACGCTCCTCCTCGTATGCACGGAACGACGGGTGGATCTCAAAGGGGAACTTTCGCAGCCTAAACTGTGCTGGCTCTAGGGCAGGCACAGGTGTCTTGTTCTCGATCATGAACGTAGGTACGAGGTCAACCTTGGGCTCGCTAGACTCCCACAGGCTGCGGATCTGCGAAGATAGCCACAACCCTCCTACCGGCGACTTCTGGATCGATCTCTTGAGCACCATGCCATCGTGAATCGCCGTGACCGTAGTGTTTGCGCCGCCAACATCGATGACTAGCGCTGAAGCCTTGCCTGCGGCGAAAGCAGACAGCACCGGCGTCTTGCTGAGCCAAAAGGCAGGGCAGCCCCAGTTCTCCATGACAATCTCGATGGCCTTCTCTCGCTTCTTGCCCGGGTTGAGCGGTGATTCTGTCATGAGGAGTGGATTCTCCGCCAGGGGCTTCTCCTCCAGCTCCTGGTTCTCTGCGTCCTCCATCGACACGTCGCCCTCGCCGTCCGCGCCCTCCTTCTTGTCGGTGTTCAGGCCGTTCTTGGACGGCGGAGTGGGCCTCTCGGGCTGCAGGCGCTTCACCAGCATGTGCTCCCAGATCTTCGTCGCGGCGTCCCAGTCCTCCACCTCGCTGTCGCGATTCATGTAGTTGCGCAGCTCGAAGTCGGCGCGCGGCACCAGGCACTCGTCGCCAAAGATGTCGCGCGCGGCGTCGCCCGTGCCAACGTGCCCGTAGAACGAGGGGAGGACAGACTTCGGAACATCTTCGCCTGCGAAGCCGGCGCGTGTGTTGCAGTAGCCCGCATCGAGAACGAGAGCCGAGACCTCATCTGCGTTGGAGACTTAGCAAGCTGTCCGAAATGCAGAGCGAAAGGAAGGGAAAGGGCGAGCTCCATTATGCTTACCTCCACCGTAGATGTCCGTCGGCTGAACCGACGAAGACAGAGGCTGCGACGCCATGATTCACACCGTTCCGGGTCGAATTGACTGTTTCCGAATGCCGTTGGCGCAGATGTGAGTGTCTCGTTGGGGATGCGAAGGACCTTTCCTGCTCGAATCGCGGTTTACTTGTAGAAGGCTGCTAAGCTTAAGAGGTGGCAGGGGCGCGTTACCAGTGAAGGGCGGGCCGAAGAAAATTCCGACCAAGCGCAGGTACGGAACGCAGTACCGGGGCAGTGTCCACAGCTCCAGCTAGCCATCGCCGTGTTCGTCAAGCCAGAAGCTCTCCAGCAGCCAATTGCGCATTTATATGTCAACACATAGAATAAATTTGATATGACGGGAGTGATGTTCTGTTCATCCTTGAGAAGAGAAGAGGCCACTGAGTAATTCATGGTATATCAAGCATCACCAGCCTTAAAATCGAATATATGGGTATGGTCAGTGTGATGAAAAGTCAAGGGGTATCAATTATTCTATGTCCGACCAACGCCATTTCATGCCTGTGAGCCAAGACCACTCTAAGCAAATGCCTCTCTGCTCAAAGCATCGCCATTCCTGATCTCCTCCTCCTCCTCTTCGCCATACAATATCTCGCAGACACCAGCAAGAGGCACGTCCATGACCGCGTCCGTGCCCTCATTCCATATGTTCTTCCAGTTGAGCTCCCCGTCCCGCCCAATGGCGCCCGTCTTACTGCCGCGCGACTCCTTGCCCGCCGCCTTCCTCTTCATGTTCTCGCTGCGCAGGCGGCCCTTGCTGTCGATGACGGCGATGCGGGCCGCGTCGTCGACGATCGTCTCGATGCTGCTGAGCGGCAGCGTCAGGATCTCCAGGTTGTAGCTCGCCAGCGCCACGTAGATGTACACGAGCAGCATAACCAGGAAGCTGGGGATGGCCAGCGACCACCAGCGATTCGGGTAGTAGTAGATGCCCAGCGCGTGCAGGAAGGGCGATGGCAGGTACGACCACAGCAGGTACATGAGGAAGGTCAGGCTCGAGAAGAGGTACAGCACAAAGCCGTAGTACTCGTAGGTCGGCACCTTGGGCGATGCCCGCGGCACCGGCTCGAAATCATCATCCGAGGCGTCTGGTGTGGTCGGTCGCGAGGGTCGTAGAAGTGAGGTCAAAGATGGTGATGGCGGTAGAGGCGTGGGCGGCCTGCCATAGAAAGGCGGCGCAAAGTTGTGTTGCAACGGCGGTGGTGGCAGCGCTTCATCGTCGCCGGATTCCTCTGACTCGTTGGACTGATTGTCCGAGAGGAGCTTCTCGTCGTCGTCTGAGCTCATAGACATGGTTGATCTCGGTGTTGTGAGAAACAAGGCAAGACTGCCTGTGCATAATCGTAGGTGGAATTGGGTTTGAGATTGGAAGTTCAAGAAACGCGCCACGGTTGCCAGCCATTTAGGGAGTGGGGAGGCGGCATCCCACCCCCTGCCTATATTACTGTGGCACCAAAATCACAAAAATGAAGCTTGACAAATGTAACAATGCCAGGAGGAGACCGATTCTTTTGAGATATCTGATCATAGATTCAGGTATATTCATACAGGTATACACATAAAATAATGGGCTTTCATGAAGAGGTAGTGGCCCCTCTATCCGTCAATGGGGCACCTATACTCCCGCTCTCTACCATACTCATCCACACGCCTCACCCCCCTTTGCTCAGCTTGGGCTTGCAGCGACTCCAGACAGCTCTGGTGATATATATGTCTGCAAGCCAAAACAACCAGAGGACCCAGGGCCTGGTTTCTATCATTGCGCCGGCCCAGAGCGTCCACGGGCTTCTGGTCCCCATCTTGCGCCTCTCCACTGTCGTCATTGCTTTCATAGGACTGCTCATCGCCTGCCGCAGACGACTTTCCTTTGCCCTTCCCGTTGCTGGTATAGTCCTCGTCCATGTCGTGACGACGGGGACTCTCCACTTCTTTTCCACGCTCTGCGGCTTTGCCTGACAAGAGCGCCTTTCTCTCTGCCCGCTTTAGCTCGTCCGTTGCCTGTCTCTCTTCCCATGCTTCAAAGATGTTGCCTGGTACTCCAGGTCCCCAGACGCGGCGACCGCAGGCCTCACATGTAGATCCCTTAGGCCGCCAGCCGCGCTGTCGCAAATTGACCGCCTGCGTAACATTGACAAACAAACTCTGTTCCAATAACCTGTTTGACAAGCGCAAGATCGATTCTTCATATGCATATGCAGAGAATATAGACGCCAGCACCGCCCTCAAGTCTGCAAGATTCGGGGACGTTGTCGCAGCTCGCGTGAGAAACGCCCGAAGAATGCGAAGGAAGGACAAGTTGCTCCCAGCACTGAAGGCTACCCGCGGGCCAGGCTGTGGTGCTGCGGGTGTCGAGGTTGATGTCAAGAGAGCTGTAAAGGTATGCTGTACTAGAGATCGGAGCAACCAGAGCAGCTTCTCCGTGTCCAAGTCATCTGGTGTAGCGCCATTAACTGCGTGAGCACCATTGACAGCCGGACCGTCAGGGGACACTTCCAGAGCCGATGATATGTGCCGCGTGATCTGCACTGTAGCGTCAATTAAGTCAAGCCAGAGGACCTCTTCCGGGGATAAGTTATCAGGAGAAACGCCCTTTTGCTTTTTCTGCACCGAATTGATCCTCTTCATAGTTTTCATTTGGCCCTGGCACAGCCAGATACCAACATGGGTATACTTCTGGAGGGCCTTCAGGAGATCTTCAGCAGAGTCTTGTACGTCGGCCGTTCCATTCTCGGTCTTCGCACCGGTCATCAGCCCCTGTAGTGCAGATTCAAGAGTTCTGAGATGCTTGATCAGGCGGCCCATAGCTTCTTGGACTTGTCCTTCACGAGCCATGAGGACAACTGCGGCATCAATAACGCCAGTTTCTTCCATTGTGGGAAGAAGCTTGTCAAGGCGAAGATTGGTTGCTTGGACAATTCCAACATAGTCGGAAACGTGCGAAGCGTCGAACCTGCACATGAGCTGGACATACCGCTCGATCAAGTCTCTGTCCGTCGATGGCTTCAGGTCATCACCATGCTCACTATCGGGTTCTAGTATAGCCCTCAGGTATAAATACTGCAGCTCAGGCTCATCTTCGATAGACTCCAAAGCGTGATAATGGAGCTCTGGTGCATAAGCGCCAAGCTTTGCGGCAGCTGTGCCAGGTTCCAGCTCGACGAGCTGCCTGGCATTATTCTTTATAACCTCGTGTACGTCGTGGATCTGACGCTTTGTGAGACCAGCCTGCGACCGGAGACATTCCGCGATACAGTTGAACACTTCTTCCTGATCATCGGGATCTTCAAAATACGTTTGCAGGAGTTTTCCATACTGCTGATCGGTCCTATATATACGTTTCAGGATCCGATAAAAGCCTGCCGTCTTGAATAACGGGATCAGGGACGACACGTCTGGAGGATGGTAGACCGAGAGCAAGTATTCCGCACTAAGTTGAGCATCTTCAGCCAAGTCTGGACCGGGGTAGTTGCAGAGGCCTGTGAGGACCTTGGTGAGAGATGAGCCGGGAATGAGCAAATATTGAGGGTATTTAGGCATGTTCCGAGCAATGAACATGTCTAAGTAGATGGTGTCCTCCGCTGCGAAGTCTGCAGGATTCATGATCTCCGTCAGTATAGACACAATGTACTGTCTGTCCACAGTAAGGCCGAAGATCTGTTCTTCTGGTAACTCTCCTCTTGCACCACCGTTGACTTGCTTATCAGGAGAATCGTTCAGAAAAGAGTCCTCGAACGCTTCATTGAGGGCACTTAGGAAACTTGGGGCATCAAACTTCAAGATCATCCGAAGATACGGGAATGATGGTTCCTGAGACTGGTCTGGCCTAGTGAGAAAGCGCATTTTGCTCCCTTTCGGCCATGTAATGCTCTTTCCCGAAAAGAGGAACCAATATATCTCAGCCTTTGCTTTCATAGCAACATCGTCTTCGATCCTCTCATCGATAGGGTAAATTCGACCAGTCAAGACGTACGACAGATAGGGAAATATTTTGAGGGCATTCACCCCGTATATTTCCTCCTCCATTACATTGGCAGATCCGAGGTATTCCCCGTTCTGCATCAGCGGAACCAAGAGCGCCAGCAAGTCAATAAGTGGCGTGATATAATCTCTCAGGGCCTGGTTCCAGACATAGATCAAGGCGTCGTAGAGCCCATGTTGCTTGCAGAGAAGCGTCAGTTGGTCCAGGTCCAGGGTGGCAGTGTCCATATGCACAATCATTTCTTCAAGTCGGCTTTCGAGTCCTTTGCCGACGAAATGGGTGATCATCGCTTTGACAACGCCCGGTGGAATGGCCGTGATCGTTTTCTCGAGAATATAGGGTTCTAAGGTTTCCAAGAATATTCCTTCAACTCCAGCGTCTTCATACCATTCGAACATTTCATCAAACAGGAAATCGCTATCATCAACACTTTGGCATGCAACGAAACATGTTTCGGCCAGTTCTTGAAGATGGGTGTCATCAGCCGTAGATCTGTTCTTTTGTCGTTGGCCAAAGGCATATTTCAAGGATGCGCTCATGATCTCGATGAGTTTATCTCGCACCATCTGATGTCTTAGCTCAGCATCTTCAGGGAGGCCTACTGTAAGTTTGTCCGCGTCTCCCGTGTAGTAGGAAGTCGCCAGCTGTATGGCGCCAACATAGTCCCCATTTTCCATAAGCGCGATCAGACGATCGGCCCAGTTTGATAACGCGCCAATGGAGACGTCATTGAAGCCCAAGAGGAATATTCGACCTTTGTAAGCTTTGAAGCTCATGTAAAATGCATCAGCCACCACGCCATGCATTGATGTGTCCTCCTCATCCAATTGCTCTACTAGGCTGTGGAGCTGTTTAGAAAACAAGTCAACGTGATAGATATGCTTGTATATAAGATCGAAGGCCTCGGTCATCCGCATTGTCCGGTCCTCGAGGACTATCAATCTTTGCGAGACAGTTAGGACTGTCAGCACAGATCGGCTTAACCACTGCACAGCGGCAATCGCTTCCTCGCATTTCCACCGGCTCCGTGCTTTGAACTTCAAACTGGGTGATTTGTCTTTGTCGTCACTAGGAATCTCCTCTACGTCCAGCACCGTGAGGACGTTAGACCAACAGTACACCAGCTTGGCTTTTGATGTCTGACTTCCCGTGCTCGGATCCGGGACTTTCAGTTTCACAGCGGGAAACCATGCCAGGCATCCTGTCATCGCGCTGTGAGCGACAACATCCTTAGGCCTTGCAGATTTGTGTTGAGTCTGTGCGATCGGAGTTGTTGATACAATGACCAAGAGATAAGGCGTCAACATGGCAGTGAGCCCCAGAGTATCTGTAGCTCGCTCGATATTGCCAAGCGGTAAAGGGGCAAAGGCCAGGACGGTGCTAGGTTTTAGTGGTTTGCCAGATACGGGCGGCTTCGTGTCCGGGTACCGCCCCAGGATTCGAGTGGTTTTTACCGACCGGCCAAACGCTCCTGTGCCCCTTGTAGCGAGATGCGAGAATGCCATGCCGCGATCGTCTGCAGATACCAAAGCTGTGTGTCTAGTCCCAAGGAAGCCGAGATGAGTGATTGCTACGTTAGGGAGATGCCCGTCCAGTGTCCGATTTTGCATCTGTGCTGCGTCCAGATGTGGGATCTGAAGAAAAGGCCTCGCAGCCCTTGTTGTGTCCCATGTAAAGATGTTACCGCTTGCATGTCCTCCCGCAACTGTGGTATGGTCTGCCGAGACAGCAATCGACGTGATAGCCCCCGATTCCACAGCTGGCCTCTGTTAGCTAATCCCGACAACGACCACCCCCTGGTCGTTACTCACCCTTTGTCCCAGGACCTATGATCATTTTCAGGTTCTGGTTATAGTCAAACATTAAGATTATTCCCTTCGACGTTCCAATCACTATAGACGCTGCAACAGCAATGCAAGTCGGTGAACCAAAGTTCCTCTTCCCAGCTTCTGAGAACGCCTGTCCATTCAACTTCTTCAGTTTCGTCCATCGTACAACCTCCCACGGCGGAGACGGGGTTTCGGTGTCGCCGGAATCTAATAGAAAATTACTGCTCAGGGACACATTGCGACTGTGGCTAGAGAGAAATGCGGGCGAAGAGGGTCGTGGCGAGAGAGGGCTGGGTGACGATATTCGCGACTGGAACCTCCGGTCGAACGGTCTAAACGAAGGCGTCGGGCTGCCTAGGCCTGGTCGCGAGGCTAATGAGGGGAGGACGCTGCTTCCAGGTGAGGATAACACAGAGCCCTGGAATTGTTAGGGTTCATGCCAACATAGACGAGGCACCACAGAGCTTACCTGGATCGACGGGGAATCATCCGGCACAGAGAGCATAGAATCCACCGGGCTCCCCGCTCGTCTTGGGATGGCATCTGTGGTTGATCCATCCTCGGACGCAGTATCTGTTCCGTCCTGCAGAAGCTCGCGATATCTATTGGCAATCACCGAATTGCCCTGCGCAACCGGTGTTGAGGGCGACTGCATCTCCTCCTCCAGGATCTCAGTGATGTGATCCTCATCGTGGCCTCCTTTCACAGTCTCCTCGTCGCTGTCTGCATGATCACCGGACGGAGAGAGCCCGGTCATGTCCCCCATTTCTTCCCCCACGGGATCCTCCCTCTCCTCTGTTGGTGCGCTCATCGCGGATGTCTAGTGTCGCGCATGGCTCCAAAGATCGCATCGAACCAGAGTGCTTCCAGGATAGGCTAAGGTGTTGAGCTGGATTGAGAGCTTTCGTATTCGTGCCAAAGAGACAAGTTGAGAGGCTCGCAGACTTGGAAGTCAAGCGACGATTAGGCAGATGAAATGGCTGTTCCCTCTGTTAGCTCGCAGCTCACACAGCCCTGCCACAATCGCCGTATAGTCTGTCAGGGTTGTCTGATGTGCCCTGCGCCTGAAGGCGGGTTACGCAGCTTGGAAGCTCCATCGTTGCGGAACCAACCAACAGAATGCGCTGAGCTACGCCACCTTCCGCGGCCCGACAACGCTCCGGACAAGCTAAACCAGCACATGCTTGTTCTATTTTAGAAGCTTTAGCACATGCCTTTGATGATCTACAGTGAGCCTCCAAACATCGGCAAGACTCTTCACTACGATTGCAAACCCCGACTGTTGCCAAAGAAAGGGCTACGTTGGCTCTTCTTCCTCTGACAAGTTCAGGCTGTCAGCAAGACAAATAATATGGCTTCAATTGGGCCCCAACTCCCGCCGCATCTAGCAAAGCGCAAGCGAACTCCAGACGATGACGAGACGACCTCGCCCGAACCTCCCCAAAGCAAAGTCCAACGCCGCGCAAACGAAGACGAGATCGCCCTCGACAGCGATGCCTCAGAGGACGACGACGATGACTTTGGCCCAAGCGCAGGGCCAGCCAAGGCAGCCGCAGCACCTTCAATCGGCCCCAGCAAACCCCCTTCCGTTGCACCGGGCCCAACCCTCCCTCCTGCGCAAACCGAAACACCATCATCAAAGCAACAACCAAATGCACAACCACAGCCAGCACCAGCACCCAAATCAATAGGCCCCTCTCTACCCACAAAGCGCGTCCTCGGGCCCGCGCCCCCTCCAGCAGACCTCTCCGAGCGGCCCACCACCTCCGACTCCGGCTCCGACTCAGACGACGGCTACGGGCCCGCGCTACCCTCCGCCGCCTCCTCCTCCTCC